>NC_058372.1:104676212-104979242 GCF_018350175.1 Felis catus | reverse complement strand
AAAGGAAAATGTAGAACTATAAAGCTGACAAGATTGATATATTTATAATGGGCTTTACTCAAATCTTTTAAACATTCAGTTAATTTATATCTTTTAAACTATTTGATAACTTCCCAAAAATACAAAAACTTTCAAATATATTTTGCAAGACTAGAATTTCAGTGGTACTAAAATCAAATAAAGATAGAGCAAACATGGAAAGTTAAAGCCTTTTTTAAAAATAATTACAAATAAAAATTCCTGAGTAAAGATTAACAAAACTGTTCTAGCAGTATGTTTAAACAAGTATTATAATATAAGCAAGTAAGATTTATTCCAGAAACAAGACGTCATTAAATTACTCGTGGATTTTGGGGTGCCTGGGTGGCTCAGTCAGTTAAGTATCTGACTTTTGATTTCTGCTCAGGTCATGCTCTCACAATGGTCACGATTCTCTCCCACTCACGGTAGAATTCTCTCACTCTCCCCTTCTCTCTCTGCCTCTCTCCTTGCACACGTGCTTTCTCTCTCTCACAAAATAAATAAATAAACATTAAAAAAAGTATTGGTGGATTTCAATTCACTATAAACTAAAATGGAGGAGCATGAAATCTTCAGAATTTCCCAAAAAAGGCATTTTATGTGAAAAGAGCTTTTCTGCATAAAGCAAAAACAAAGATAAAACTCCCAAGTAAAGTAAGAATTAAAAAAAAATTCTCGGCATTATATGCCCCCTCAAATCAATGGCAAAACAAAACAAGACAAGATAATAAAAATGCTGAACAATTAAGGACAAGAGAAGATTTCTTATCACCTCTATTATTCTGGCTTGTACTGCAGATATTAACTATTGAAATAGAAAAAAAAGTGTAAATATTGGAAAATAGAAATAAAATGGATTATTATTTTAAAATGAATTATATTCAGAGTATAAAGGGAAAATTCATAAAACTAGTTACAGAGATTAAGGGAGCCAAATACAACAGAGTGGCAAAACCAAAGCCTCTTTCTTTATAATAGCAATAAACAAATAGAAAAGACACTAGTAAGAAAAACTTTCAGTTCATGATAGTTATAAAAAAGTAAACAAAAAACCCTGCTAATTCAGAGAAAAAAATGCCTAAGAAGCATACAAAGAACAACATAGCACATTTGGTGGATGGTAAACTTGGTAGGATTTGCTTTATCAGTTACAAGATTTAAAACAATGAAGAACTGTGACATTAAACAGATGTATCAATTTTTGGAATAAACAACACAGAATCAGAGAGAGAGACTATGGAATCTTAGTATATAAAAGTGTAGACTTCAAAACAGCAGGGAAAGAGTAAATGCTTAAACAAATTATGTTGGGTCAATTGGCAAATAACCATGCAATAGTTATATTTCAAATCACATTCAGTATTAGATATAATTTACAATTAAATGTAAAAAATAAAAGCATAAAATTAGAAAAACTTGGAGAGTATATATATAATCTTTGTGGTGGGGAAGTGTTCTTTTAAGCAAGACACAAGAGCCAGAGCTATGAAGGAACTATGAATAGATAACACAAAATTAAAAGCATTTAACAATTTTTAAAGGTAAACTATTAATTGCTAAAATATTTGTCCCCCCAAAATGCTTCTACAAAGCAGTAAATAAAAGACAAGCTAAAGACAAATGGATAGATGTCGACCTGATTGGGCTGTAGACCTGGGGAGGCCAAGGAACTGAGAGAAAGACGACAGTATAGCGAGGCACAGGGGACCCCTGAGCCAACAGCCCGAGTTACTGAGGTTTATTGAGCGTCTTCTTATATACGTTTTCAGGAAAAACAGATTAGCAATGGTTAACAACCGAAACTTAGCAAAACATGTCAACAATGTACATCTGATTCAGCTATCGTACATATCTTGCTACGAGAGCAGTCTTGCAGATACATATGTTTTGATAAGAATCTTTATGATAGAAGGAAAGACAAGGAAGAGAGTGAATGCACTGTGCTATATACAGCTGGCTTCCTTTAAGCAGAACATCCCTATCTGCCCACTAAAGAACAGACCACATTTCCCAAGGTAATTCACTCAAGTCCTTTCAGGTAATTAATTTTTAACTTCAGTATCTTGAGTTCTCTCAAAGATCTTGGAGCCTGAGCGAATATATGCACCTGCGGTCATTGTGGTGTTCTGTTCCCACAGGTAGGGAATATAAAGACTATTTCAAAGCCTAGAAATATTTAAAAGATGTTTCAGTTTATTAAAATCAAAAGGACTGCAAATTAGACAGGAATGAGGGGTTTTTTTGGTTTGTTTGTTTTGGGGGGTTTTGTTTTTGTCTTTTTTTTTTTAATCTAGCACATTAGCAAAGATCGGTAATTTCAATCACTGGTGAGCATGTGAAGAAAAATCATTCTTACATACTATTTGATGAAGTATAAATTGACAGATTATAGAAGGCAAGTAGATAATATCTAAATATTTGGTAATCACTTAAAATATTGAAACACTTTAATCTGAAAACTCCATTTTTAGGGAAACATTTTACCAGATCAAAAAAGTGCAAAAAAAAAAGATCTCCAAGAATGTTTATTTCAATGTAATACACATTTGCTGCAAACTACCTGTCCACCAATACACATTCAGGATTATATAGCTATAAAATAAAATCCTACTAGGCCACTAAAAAAGAATAGAATTTTATGTGCTGACATAAAACAATTTTGCTATACATTATATAGTTACACTGAAAACAATGTGTGTTGTGATCCAATTTATGTATATACCTATAATTCTATATATTTTTAATGTGCAAAAAAGATCGTAAAGTTTATAATAATCACATTTGAAAGGATATGAATGAGTGGGGCTGGACAACAACATTTGAAGAAATATTTAAACAATATTTGAAGAAAGTATTTGTGCAAAAGGTCCTTAACTATTTCTGTGACATATGTTGCCTTTTTGTTCTTGAGACCTTTTGGTGCTAAATAATATGGGATGTGGGAAATGAAGAGGCAAAGGGATGGTCTCTTGACAAAGTCATCTGGCTTCATTCTGTATTCAAAGAAGGGGACTCTCTCAATTGTGGACACAATTTCAGTTTTGTTACGATGTCCTTCAAAATAAATTAAGCTTAATATTTGCTGAGTCCAGATGGAACCTGTAAAAATAAATAATCCTGTTTTCAACTCTGAATTGATTTGTAAAAATAAATGTTAATAGTAACGCTATCCATCTAAAAATTATTTGGTGCTTTTTATTTCTATTAACCACTTTTAATAGACCAAGAAATTTGTTCAAGTTTTATGGGTTTTCTGTATTTTGTATTAAAATTAATAAAGATAAAACCAAGGGCTCTTAGTTCCTTTTCCATACTCTGAAGAACTGTGGTTGTTCTGATTCCATGATAGTGGTGATCAGATTAATCCTTCAGCTACTTCTCTGTTTTCTTTGTTTTTTTTTTTTTTTTTTTTAATTTTTAAGCTTCATTTGTTTTTGAGAGAGACAGAGTATGAGCAGGGGAGGGGCGGAGAGAGACAGAGACTTAGAATTGGAAGCAGGCTCCAGGCTCTGAGCTGTCAGCAGAGCTGGAACCCAGGAGCCATGAGACCATGACCTGAGCCGAAGTTGGAGGCTGAACTGACTCAGACACCCAGGCACTCCTCTGTTTTCTGTATTTCATGTAAATTCCCTTTTTTCAGTTTTCTGTGGCTCCCTCTGTGGCTCCCTCCCTCTGTGGCTTCCTTAGTCTCCTTTCTTAGAACTTCATCTTCTAGAAATGTAGACAAATGAAGAGCCCAAGTCCCCTTTCACTTTTTTTTTCTTATTGAGCAATACAGGTCTTCCCGTACAATATTGAAGAAAAGTAGTAACAGCAGACATTTTTGTCTTGTTCCTGATTTTAAATGCAATATTTTAATTTTCACTATTGCATATGATGTTTGTGGTGCATTTGTGGAGCTTTTGGTGCATTGTTTATCAAGTTAAATAAGTTCCCTTTTCGCCCCTGTTTGCTAATAGTTTCCATTGCGAATGGATGCTGAAATATTTTGAGTGAATGTCCTGCATTTATTGAAATGATAATTCAAGCTTTCTCCTGTACTCTAGTAATGTGAATGAACTACATTAATACATTTTTAGAACAATCTTGGCTCTTGAGAAAAACCCATTTTGGTCACAGTGTATTTTTTTTAACATCGTTGAATTTGTTTTGCTTGTATTTGGTTTAGGGATTTTGCAACTATGTTCCTGAATCTAACATCAATGTTCTAAAAAAAGGGTCTGAGATACCAAGAATCTTGCAAATGTCACTACTCAACTGATTTGTCTGCATGACAGATTTGATATAATTTATGGTGGATCCTGGGAAGGCTCACTAATCTCTCCTCGAAAATGAGTAAGAACCTAACAGTCTGGACTGAGGATTGGTGTGAGGTGTCCCAAACACTTGGGCTGCATTAAATATAAGGGGAAAACTCTTATGGATGGCAGGGCTTGACCTATAACTAAGCAAACTGAAATGGCACCAATGTCTAATGGAGGGAAAAAAAAAAAACACAAAACATCAGTTGTGTGTTTTGCAGAGTGGAAGGATCCAGGGATGAGGCATGTGCTTACTCATTTAGAGAAAGTAAACAAGGTCATGAATTTCAAAGTAGATAGCAAAAAGGAGAAACTGAAGCATTTTCATGAAAATCAGGAACAATTACTTTTTTTGTATTGACTTTAGACTCCAACATATCTTTGAGCAACATTAACCACCAACATTGCTTCAAGGACAACAATTATCCTATATTCAAAAAAGCCCAACTTAAAAAAATAAGCTTTTTTTGGAATAAAAGATTTTAAAACTATTTTAGCTTCAAATTATTTCATTATTGTAGAGAAATACAAAGCAATTAGAGTAACTGAAAAGTATACTAGGGATTAGTTTTGCATGAGATATGCTGCTAACAAAAATCCTACAAGATTTTTAAAATCCATTTTCTTCCATTCTCAGACCAAGCCGACAGGTCAGCATTTACCAATCTGCTGTTGGCTCAATATTTGCTTTCTCCGTATGTGCCATCCAGAAGTGACAAAATATGTGGGGCACCTGGGTGGCTCAACTGGTTAAGCTTGTGACTTCAGCTCAGGTCATGATCTTACAGTTCGTGGGTTTGAGCCCTGCCTCAGGCTCTGTGCTGACAGCTCAAAGCCTGGAGCTTGCTTCGGATTCTGTGTCTCCTTCTCTCTCTGCCCCTCCCCTGCTCGTGCTCTGTGTCTCTCTCTCTCAAAAATAAAGACTGAAAAGAATTTTTAGTCTTTAAATAAATAAATAAATAAAAAAGAAATGAGAATATATGTATCCCAAATAACCCAGCATCAGAGAGATTTTAGATTTATCTTCTTTTCTGATCCTAAAAGCAGGTTGGGCTTCTGTCAATGTCTGGAAAAGGGGACAGTTGTACATGTGTATTACCAAACCAGAATGAAGATTTAACAGGTGGCCCTCTCCTCAAACTTACCAGATTTTGGATATGCAACTACGAAAACATTGTCGTCTCTAATTCCAAAATCTTCTAGAGTTTCTAGTATGTTAATATTAGTTGCAGAACGTGCAGAATAACAGTTTTTAAGTTTTGATAAATATTTTTCTGTGCCGTCCATAATTAGTCACCTACAAGTAAAAACAGATAAAACTCTTTTCAGCTCCTTAGTATTTTAAAATAATGACTAACCCTTACTGAGTGTTCAATATGTGCCAAGTACTACTTAAATGTCACATGTGTAGCAACTCATTGACCGTATTAAAAACCTTAAATGTGTTTGGGGCGCCTGGGTGGTGCAGTCAGTTAAGCGTCCGACTTCAGCCAGGTCACAATCTCGCGGTCCGTGAGTTCGAGCCCCGCGTCAGGCTCTGGGCTGATGGCTCAGAGCCTGGAGCCTGTTTCCGTTTCTGTGTCTCCCTCTCTCTCTGCCCCTCCCCCGTTCATGCTCTGTCTCTCTCTGTCCCAAAAATAAATAAACGTTCAAAAAAAAGAAAATTAAAAAAAAAAACCTTAAATGTGTTAAATTATTCAATCTTCACAGCAATCTAACTTTGCTAGAGGTATTGTTATTATCCCTATCTTAAAGATGAAGTAACAAATACTAAGAGGTTAAACATCTTTTCCTAAAACAAAATGATGGAGACCTTATCATAATTCCAAGCGTACAGATGTGGAAAATAAGACACAAAGCTGGTCATCGAACAGCTCCGGGCTGCCCAGCTATCAGAACTGGTAAGATTTGGTGCCAGAAAAGTTGGCCACAGAGTTCATACCTTGAATCACCTTACCATGCAGTTTCTTAGTATTTTCTATTTTTATCCTTTACAGTTCTAAAATTGTTACAGCAATAGAGAATGTTTTAATGAATGTACTTTTCATTTTTGTTTTTTTTTCCCCCTGGAACGTAAAGAAGCTCCTAAGGCTTTGAGATCGGATATGCTGTTTCAAAAGAGTTGTGGCAAATGCTCCGCATGAGTAATTGGAATTGGTTTTACTTTGAAAATGTTACCTTCATACAGTTGTAAGATACTGCATGGCAATTACATTTTCCAATGGATGTTTTTTCAAAAATCTGAAATAAATCTAAGTAAGAAAGTAAAAATTAAAATAGGAAGCAAATAGTCTCAAGAATATGTATGCAAAAATTGAGCCAGCCAAGCTTTTCATTAGCTCTGCCTGAGAAATCTATTCTTGAATTTAAATAGATGAGAGAATCTCAGAAGTTCTAATAATATTAGGTTAGAACCAGCATATATTTCAGTTAGATAGTTTTTAAAAATCTTTGTGCCACCAAGAAAGTGAACTTGTTAAATATGGATTTTCTAAGTTGCGTGTCAGGCAACAACATTTACTTTCTTCATAAACAATATAACTCACCTGATTAATAGGGGGAAGTCAGAGGTTAGAGTTTTGCTGAGGAAGAGTAGAAAATAACTCGTGTTAGAATCATGTGGGTTCTGGGTAAATGTTTATCGTTGTAGGCCCTACACCAGCCTGGTAGAATCAGAATTTGGGAGTGTGTTGTGACCGGTGCAACAAACACCGAGATCAGGGTCCTGAGGGTAGGGGAATGCAAGAAAAAAAGAGGGAAGAGAAAGTTTGGGAACAGGAGGGTCCCCTGGGCTCATGGCCCAAGTGACGGCCTTATTGTTGCTGTACACAATCTTTTATAATATAAGACTCTTATGGATCAGGTCATTCTAAGAATAAACAGTTTTCACATGATCACTGCCAGCCAAAACATTTAGTTCTGTGTACCTTGCGAACTTTCTGAACAGGTCACAAGACCTTGTTGATAGATTGCTAGCAAAACACAGTTCCCATGTTTGTTTCTATCTGACTCGGGGTAGAAAAAGGGAGGTAGCATTACTGCCAACACCTGCAGACCACAGGCTTCAGGAATTAACTTTCTCAGCCTTGACAAGGCTTTCGTATGCCCTTGAAAGTGGGGGAATGGGAAGGGGAACTGCCGGGTTGGCTGAGTCAACAGGGAACATTGCTAGACCCGGTCTCAGCCTGGCACCGGGGCCTGGCCCCCCACAGAGTGTGACCTAGAAATATTCATTCTAACAACCCCTCCATTACCACCAAAAAGTGAGAATCAAAATAGTGATAAAGCACTGTTTTGGTTTTAATGGATGTTTTACCTCAACCTCTGTAGAAGCCTTTGTGGGATGTTACTTGACTACTTAAAAGATCCAGTTAAGTCCCTACTGACTTGCCAGAGGTCCCTCACTTTAGTTGAAGTTCAAGTAACCTCAACTAAAGAGAATCAAGGATAGAATAGACTAGCTATAAATCACAAAGAATAATTTCTGGGGTGCCTGGGTGGCTAAGTCGGTTAAGCGTCTAACTTCGGCTCAGGTCATGATCTCACGGTCCGTGAGTTTGAGCCCCGCCTCGGGCTCTGTGCTGACTGCTCAGAGCCTGGAGCCTGCTTCAGATTCTGTGTCTCCCTCTCTCTCTGCCCCTCCCCTGCTCATTCTCTCTCTCTTTTTCTCTCTCAAAATAAATAAACATTAAAAAATAATAATTTCAATAGAGGTAGATAGAGAGCTCTTTTGACGTTGGCTTCACAAATTTTCCAGGAAAAACCTTGGAGAACTCAGCTTTTGTTGTGTGGTAGGGAGAATTTGTATCTATAAAATGGACAAATGGGGAAGTCCATACGTAGGAAATATAGTTGAAGTGAAAGGCAAAGATGAAATTGTGAGTCCCTATTCACGCTCCTCTTGGCACCCCATAATGCTATACACACACTCCCCCCCACCAAAAAAAAAAAAAATGCAGAAACTCGAGGTTGAAAAAGAGGAAAAAGTGTCAGGCAGCCTGCACAAACACTCTAAATGGGACTTCTCTTAAGCTATTTATTTTCTGTGTTTTGTCTGTCTTGCACAGTCTCAGGAGACAGAAAACATTATAAGAGCTGCTGTGTCACAGAAACAAGAGAAAAAGAGTGGGGTGGGTTCATGTAGGATCTCAGGTTTGTCAGTCATATATTGTTTGCATCTTCTTGATTAATATGAAGAAAGTGATTGTTTAAAGAATAGGGACACTTGTGTCTCCCTCTTATTCTTGCTTTGAAGTTCAAAAGAAAAGGAGGAAAACAGAAAAGTTAGGAGAAAAAAATACATTTGTATGCTGAAAAGAGGGTGAGGAAGAGGCTTAAAGTCTACCCTTTTACTGCTCACTGTTACAGATCAACTGATGAAGCAAAATCTACCGCTGATATAATTTTAAGGATGATAGGGATTAATGTGTTGTTGAGAAAGAAATACTCCCTACAGAATTTGTCTTGGTCAATGAACCATGTTCTATGGAGTCAGAGGGTAGCTCAACTTGGATAAATAAATTGGGTAAGATTTTGTTGACATTAGGAAAAGCATATCTATCTATTCTAGAAACAACAAGGGAGTCAAAACTGTTGGCAATACTAAAAAGAACTACAGATAAACAGTAGTCAAATTTACTTAACAAATACTATTTTTTTTAAAGCAACAACTTTCTTGGGCATGGAGGTGAAATCTTTTAGAAATTAGTGAAATTGGTGAAATTTAGAAATTAGTGAAATCTCTCAGATCTATCTCATGTGTATTCTTCAGGTCTTTATTTGCACCATCCTATGTAAAACTGGCTATGGCTAAGGAAGTTTCCAAGGGCCTCATAAATTTACTACTTGACTTCGTTTTCCAAAACGCCCAGTGTTGCCCATCCTAAATACACCCTTCCAGTTATTTTTTTTTTTAGCAGACATTACAGAATGTTCAGCCCATATTTTCTGTATTCCATGATAACTGGCATTTGTATCAGACCTTTTACTCATTGTTCAGTCATCCTGCCTATGCAAGCTGCTTTTTTTTTAATGTTTATTTGTTTTTGACAGAGAGAGAGAGAGAGAGAGAGAGAGAGTGAGAGAGAGACAGAGCATGAGTGGGGGAGGGGCAGAGAGAGAGGGAGACACAGAATCCGAAGTAGGCTCAGGCTCTGAGCTGTCAGCACAGAGCCCAACGCAGGGCTCGAACCCACGGACCGCGAGATCATGACCTGAGCCGAAGTTGGATGCTCAATCGACTGAGCCACCCAGGCGTCCCAACAAGCTGCTTTTTGATAATCATTCTCAGGCTTCCACTAATCACAGAATTTGATCCCAGGGGAGAATTTTAATCCTTTCAGTGTCTAAATCTTCACCGTAAGGAAATAGGGTTCAACTTGTGGATAGCTTAAGCTTGTAAATGTTCAGCTAATCTCATATTTCACACAATGTTTTGTAAATTAAGACAATCCATTTTGTGAGAATGACATAGCCTTGAGAAGTAGAATCAATGGGAGTAAACTGCTTATTAAAGTGAATAGCTCAGCCAAGAATTTCTGATTTTGTAACATGAGTTTTCATTGAACTGAATGCTGTAGGGGCCTTTTGAGATGTTTGAGATGTTTAGTTCTTTCTCTCTAGACCATTCTGTAATGGCACCAGAGTAAAATGGACAGTACCTCATCTGTGAGCAAAGGAATTATTTGTTTCATTTCCATACTGAACAATGATATGGTACATCTAACAACTAAGAATATTACCAATCTTTTTGTTTTCATGGAACTTTCCAATGCTTAGTGAACTCATAGTTTTCTGAG
Source organism: Felis catus (assembly GCF_018350175.1). NCBI lineage: Eukaryota > Metazoa > Chordata > Mammalia > Carnivora > Felidae > Felis > Felis catus. The sequence continues at coordinate 104,969,122 of NC_058372.1, read as the reverse complement.
ACTTCTCAGGGGGTACTGTATTCTAATAATAGTCTGTTTGATGTATTAACTAAAGGCAAAAATGGAAGAAAAGATTTGGAAATCCCTGCCCAATAGCCTTTTCCTTATCTTTACTCCAAATAATCAATTCATCTTGTCTTTTTACATCTTTCAAGAGCTCAAGGAATTGGAAGCACATCATATCATATGACATCAAATTATTTCGTGTCATATTTCCTACCTCTTTCTGCTGGGGGACCAAAAAGCAATGAGAAGTCAGAGCAATTAGCACACCTAAAAACAAGATCTTGTTTCTAAATACCATTCTCTATTTAGAGGAATCTGGAGATATGGTTGATGAGCATTTGCCATGTGTTATGCATTTGTCTTAAAACATGCATAATGTGGTAAGCAAAATTACAACCCCCTCCCCAGAAATTTCCATGGCCTATTCACCACAACTGTGTATGTGTGGCCTTAACATGGCAAAAAGGACTTTGAAGATGTAATTAATGTTAACTAATCAGTTGACCTTAAAATTGGAAAACTAGATAATCCTGGATTTTCCAGGTGGGCCCAATGTAATCCAATAAACCTGTAAGGCCAAAGACCAAGGCATAGGGAAAAAGTCAGAGAGATTTGAAGCACAAGAAGAAATCAACAGGCCATTGCTGGCTTGAAGGTGGAAGGGACCATGTGTCAAGGAAACAGGAATCCCAGTCTTACAATCACAAGGATCTAAATTTTTCTGAAAACCTGAATGAGTTTGGAAGTGGATTCTTCCTCAGAGCCTTCGAAAAAGAACACAGTCCTGCCAACATCTTGATTTCAGCCCTGGAGACCCTCAGCAAAGAACTAAGCCATGCTATGCTGGACCTCTGATCTGTAGAACTCTAAGATAATAGGTGAGTGATGGTTTAAACTGTAAATGTGGTCATTTGTTATGCAGCAATAGGAAACTAATACTCATTATATTTTGATTTGAAAACAACCCGATGAGTTAGATCTTGTAACACCATTAAAACTGAGACATACAGAGATTAATTAATCAGTCAGACAACTGGTAAGTGGTGAGCTTGTTTAGCAACTAGATGTGTCTGTGGAAACCAAACTCTTTAATACTGCTTCTTCTAGAATTACTAATATCACAGCAGCTTTCCTCGACCTATTCTCAAATTTTAAAAGGCTCAAATCTTCATCTTTTGATGTCCATTTATATCTGAATTTTGAATATATATATATGTACATATACGTGTGTGTGTATATATATATATATATATATATATACACATATATATATCTTTTAGGCCATTAATTCCAGTTTCAACTGGGATGATCAATTTTTCTTCCGATGAATGTAAAACATTCATTAATTGGATGGTCATATTTTAAGCTTAAGAGGGACTTAAGAATACATATATGCTTTGTATCTTTTAAAGTGATCTTAATTTTTTTTTCTTCAAATTTTTCTCATTTTTTTCTCTCACTGGCTCCTGGGGTTTCTTGTATAGAGCTGGGATCTGGATGCTGGAATGTGGTATATTACCTCTGTGGGTTAATGGCATATAATTTTGTGTTAGTTATGATATCTTTCTGTGTACATAAATTTTACATTTTAGATAATCATATCTATCAATCTTTTCATTTATGGCATCTGGATTTGCTGTCTTGCTTAGAAAAGCCTAACTTAACCCTAAGACCAAAAAACAGCGTATTTAATTTCCTTACCTTTGCTGCTGTGTTTTTTCAAGTGTAGATTGAATTTTAGATTTTAGTTTATCAGGAATATTAGTTTCATAATTGATAATAATAATACAGTTTAATTTTCTTTCACAACATCAAGTATTCAATCATTTTATGAATAACCCTCCTATGAGTTGAAATCACATATTATTTTTACATATGTCCTAAGACTCATTTTTACACTTTCACCTATTTATGTATTAGTGCTACATTAAATTATACTTGTTTTATAGTATTTTAAATATGTAGTAGGATAGTTGCCTATTCTCTGCATACACTCATAATCACTATTTTTGAAAATGTCCTTGAATAGCCTCATACACATTTTTTTAAAGTTTACTTTAAATTTAGTTTCCTAAAAAGCTTATTGGGCTTTTGATTGTCATTAAGTGAAATGTATATATAAAAAAAATTAACATCCTCTTTAAAAATGTATTTATTTAAGTAATCTCTGCACCCAACGTGGGGCTTGAACTCATGACCCCTAGATCGAGAGTCACATGCTCTTCCAACTGATCCAGCCAGGCACCCCAACATCCTTTTTTATCTTATTTCTCTCTACACAAGAAGTACTTCTCACCATTTTTAGTTATGTTTTTCTTTTTTCCAATTCTCTGAGCTTTTTTATAGGGAAGATGGAGACCTAGGAGGATGCTGGGCTCACCTCGTCCTGCTGATCGCTTAGATTCCACCCACATCTGCCTAAATAACCCAGAAAGCCGCCAGAAGACTACCAGTGCTCTTCATAATGTTTTCATATGATTATTGTTAAACTTCGTATGTAGGTATCTTACAATTTTCACATGTTTTGTAAGTTTTTGCTTTTTCCTCCCCTTTTCTATTTCTGACTGGTATTGCTCTCTCTCCCTGGAAGTGCACCTCTCCAGTTCTTCAAGAGAACCTACTGTGAAGATTGTACTCAGCTGAAGGCCTTCAATTTCTACAGCTTTGGATCTGCCACACTTCCATCCTAAGGTCAGGCTTTCCCCTGGTTGCTTCAAGCAAATGACTACATCTCGAAGTGCTATTCATCCCAGGCCATTTCTTCCTGAGATAGAGTTTGTTTCATAGAAAATCTTGTCTCTGGCTCTCCCTTTGGCTTTGTCAAGAATTTCTCAGAGCTGCATAAAAGATTAAGGCCCTTCCTAGCCTTCTTTTCCTTTCTCTTTGCACGGGTACCAGAATTGCATCACTATCTGAAGGGACTCCTCACCTGCTCCTGCTCTCTCTCCTCTTATCCTTCACAGATATATCCCCAGCAGATCTCTTGAGTGTCTAATTCTGTCCAATTTTTAGGGGCCACTGCTTAGACAACCCAAACTGACATATGCCCATGTAAAGTAATCAATTAATTTTGCATATTTTATTTTTAGCCATCTTACTAAAACTTCTCATTAGTTATATTACTATTTTAGCTAAATCTAAATGTTTTTGTATAAAGGCATATTAAAATGCAAAGAAGATTTGGAGGTGCTACCTTTCTTCCCATCTATCAGCAGGTCAGGAAGAAGTGGGTGTAAGACAAAGAAAGAAGTAGAACTTGAGGGTATTGGGTTTAAAGTTCTCCCTGTCATCTGTGTGTGTCCAGAACTAGGGATTATGTAGTAGATAAGGACCACTTAAGCTTAATGTGGAGAACAGCCCTGCTTTAATCTCAGTTCTATTAATTACTAATTGTATGGCAGGTTATCTAAGCTATCTAAATTTTAATTTTCAAAATGATAATATGCTGAGAATTAAAGTATACTGTAGGACCAAGTACACAATTCTAAAGCTGGCTGCTCTTGGAATCAGTTCTCAGTACTATCCCAAAACCCGTATGTCCAAATTTTCTAACAAGAAAGTGGAACAACTCCACAACTTGATACCTTAGTTATTAGCAGACATAGTTTTTTTCACTTGTTCTCTTTTACTTACTTACCTAATTCATATTCATTTCAATGGTTACAAAATTATTTTGGGTGCAGGTTCTAGTTTCTGTCAAGGCAGAGACTAGTTTCATGTTCCCAAATAATCTCAGGGTCTAGCACACAATGATCAACCAGCAAATACTTGTTCATCAGAAATAAACAAACAATTCAGTTGTTGCAATCATTGTCTTCTAATCAAGATTACAAATCTATAAAACATCTTTCCACAAAGATTCTATATCAGTCCACGTCTCTTGAAAAGCTTAAGAATTATTACAGTTTATGTAATCCATCATATATTCTTCAGCTCTGTTTCCAACGTGTTCTATACTGCTCCAGGATGATGGTTAAGCACTAGGGCTGTGTTTGAATTGCAGTTCTGCAAGTCACTAGACCTTGGGCCACATTTATGCCTATTCTTAGCCCCAAGTTCTTCAAACAATTATAAATAATGCCCCTTTAAAATTGAATCATAATAGCATATATTATTCTTTCCCCCATAGGAACTAGATGGCACACTCAAATTGAATAATGTTTAATGAAGAGACTTTCATGCTGATGTGAGCTGCCATCAGGGAAATTTCAAGGGTGCCCCACAGCTAAGTGGGACAATAGGAAATATCTGTAAACAGAACCCAGACAGCTGTGTGTAGAGGGCTTCCTGACAGGGCCTAGGGCCACAGCAGGCTGAGATATTCTCAGAAGGGAGTCAAGAATAAGCACTACATCTGTCAAACCTTCATTCAAAGACCATTGATAGAATCAAACCAGAAGCCAGAAGGCAAGGCCGCCCATTGATATAGTTGATATAATGCCTAGCTCCAAGTAAATAACAGAGTAGAGAATGGGAGAAAATCAATTTGAAGCACCAAATGGAAACAATCCAGCCATCTCATGGCATTGTTGAGCAGATACACTTAGAAAATTATCTAGTTCTGCACATGTGAAGCACTTAATAAACTTTAGACCTTGTTAGATATCATTACTAGATAACATTAGATATTACTTCCATTGTTCTTTCCCCCATATTTCTGATGCAACAGTTATATGATGGACCCAAATTCTTAAAAGAGTTAAAATTTTATTTTTATTTAAAAAGATTTTAACATTTATTTATTTTTGACAGAGTGAGACAGAGCACAAGCAGGGGAGGGGCAAAGGGGGGGGGGGGACACAGAATCCGAAGCAGCCTCCAGGCTTTGAGCTGTCAGCACAGAGCCTGATGTGGGGCTCGAATCCACGAACAGTGAGATCATGACCTGGACCGAAGTTGGATGCTTAACTGACTGAGGCACCCAGGCACCCCCAAAATTTATTTATATTTTAAAATTAAAACATAAAAATTATGTTTAAAATTATTATATTTTTAAGCAGAGGCACTATAAGGAAGTGTTAAGCATGTAATTGGAATCTGCTATCTTAAATTCACTTCTCATCTTAACCAGCAATATATAATATACAAAGGATACTAAGAATATCACCATATCATATGGTAGATATTGAAAAATTAAATGAGAAAACACAACTGAACATTTGGAACAGTGTCTAGAATTTGGTAAGGTGGCATTAAATGTTGGCTATTTTATTTTATTTTATTTTATTTATTTTATTAAATGTGGGAAAGATGTTATTTCAAATTTATTTATTTATTTTGAGAGAGAAAGAGAGAGCATGAGCAGGGGAGGGACAGAGAGAGAGGGAGAATCCCAAGCAGGCTCTGCACTGTTAGCATAGAGCACAACATGGGGCTTGAACTAACGGAACTGTGAGAGCATGACCTGAGCCGAAATCAAGAGTCAGACAGTTAACTGATTGAGCCACCCAGGTGCCCCAAATGTTAGCTATTTTAAAACATTCAATATTCTTTTGTGTTTCACTATTTTTAATTTCCACATATACCAGTTTCTTTTTCCAACTGTGTCCGTTAACAGTCTAAATAAATTATAAACAAAATACGTTGGAGTGCTGATTCTCAGTACCTCAGAATGTGACTATGTTTGGAAATAGGGCCTTTCAAGAGCTAATTAAATTAAAATGAGGTTATTCCAGTGGGCCCTAATTTCGTATGACTGGTGTCTGTACAAGAAGAAGAGATTAGGACAGAGAAGCACACAGAGAGAAGGGCATGTGAAGAAAAATACGAGAAGATGACCATCCATAAGACCAAAGAGAGAGACCTTGCAAGAAACCAAAACTGCCAACACCTTGATCTTAGACTTCTAACCTCCAGAATGGTGAGAAAATAAATTTCTATTGCTTAAGCCACCAAGTCTGTGGTACTTTGTCATGACAGCCTTAGCAAACTAATGCAATAAGTATGTAGGTGGAAGTCATGGATTATTTATTTGGGTTTCAGGCTCCTTGTGTTCATAATCACTGGAATGGTGGGCTTAACAGGATTAATGCAAAAGTACTTGCTGATTTTTTACTCTCTCCTTTGTTAAATCTGTTGGATATAGCATATCACCACCTCTTTTTCTGAACATTCCAGCAATACTTCTGTTAATCCATTTTTTCTACCTCATATACTGGACCACTTGACATGTCACCATCCCTCCCTCATTCAGGTAACAGAAGACTTGATATCTACCTCTTTGAGGTCTTGGACTCTCAAAATTTGGCCAGTCCACAAATTAACTGTAGATGAACCCTGATTTGTCCACATCTCATAAGATGTTGTACAGTGAGGTGAAGAGCAGGCCAGGGGAAGAAACTAATGGTGTCTTCATCATTTGAAATTGGGCTCACAAGGAAATGAGGAACATGTTATTGGAAACAACCTAAGTGTCCATTAGCAGATGAATGGATCTAGAAAATGTGGTATATGTATATTTGTTATGAAATATTATCCAGCCATATAAAAGAAGGAAATCCTACCTTTTTCAGAAACATGGATGAAACTAGAAGGCATTATGCTAAGTGAAATAAGCTAGGCAATGAAAGACAAATACTGTATGGTATCACAAATATGTGGAATGGAGTGTAACTCATAGAGACAAAGAGAAGAATAGCGGTTGCCAGAGGCTGAGGGGTGGGAGAAATGAGTCACTGGTCAAAGGGAACAAATTTTCAGTTATAAGATGAATAAGTTCTGAGGATCTAATATGCATCATGGGTTACTGTAGTTAATAACACTGTATTGCATACTTACGGAAATGCATAGTGCCCGGGTAGCCAAAAGGGTTTCAAAAATAACAACAAAATGGGAAGATTTACCCTTCTTTATGTCAAGACTTAACATAAAGGTACAATAATGAAGACAGTATATAGTACTGGTATAAAGGTAGACATACAGGTAAATGGAATAGAATTGAGACTCCAGAAACAAACTTTTTGTTTTGTTTTGTTTTTGTTTTTGTTTTTAATTTTTTTTAATTTACATACAAATTAGTTAGCATATAGTGAAACAATGATTTCAGGAGTAGATTCCTTAATGCCCCTTACCCATTGAGCCCATCCCCCCTCCCACAACCCTTCCAGCAACCCTCAGTTTGTTCTCCATATTTATGAGTCTCTTCTGTTTTGTTCCCCTTCCTGTTTTTATATTATTTTTGTTTCCCTTCCCTTATGTTCATCTGTTTTGTCTCTTAAGTCCTCATATGAATGAAGTCATATGATTTTTGTCTTTCTTGGACTAATTTCACTTAGCATAACATCCTCCCATTCCATCCATGTAGTTGCAAATGGCAAGATTTCATTCTTTTTGATTGCCAAGTAATACTCCATTGTATAGATATACCACATCTTCTTTATCCATTCAACCATCAATAGACATTTGGGCTCTTTGCATACTTTGGCTATTGTTGATAGTGCTGCTATAAACATGGGGGTGCATGTGTCCCTTCAAAAGAGCACACCTGTATCCCATGGATAAATGCCTAATAGTGCAATTGCTGGGTCATAGGGTAGTTCTATTTTTAGTTTTTTGAGGAACCTCCATACTGTTTTCCAGACCAGCTTGCATTGCCACCAATAATGCAAAAGAGATCCTCTTTCTCCGCATCCTCGCCAACATCTGTTGTTGCCTGAGTTGTTAATGTTAGCCATTCTGACTGGTGTGAGGTGGTATCTCATTGTGGTTTAGATTTGTATTTCCCTGATGATGAGTGATATTGAGCATTTTTTCATGTGTCAGTTGGCCATCTGGATGTCTTCCCTGGAGAAGTGTCTGTTCATGTCTTTCACCCATTTCTTCACTGGATTATTTGTTTTTTTGGGTGTTGAGTTTGATAACTTCTTTATAGATTTTGGATACTAACCCTTTATCTGATATGTCATTTGCAAATATCTTCTCCCATTCTGTCAGTTGCCTTTTAGTTTTGCTGATTGTTTCCTTCTCTGTGCAGAAGCTTTTTATTTTGATGAGGTCCCAGTAGTTCATTTTTGCTTTTGTTTCCCTTGCCTCCGGAGATGTGTTGAGTAAGAAGTTGCTGCGGCCAAGATCAAAGAGGTTTTTGCCTGCTTTCTCCTCGAGGGTTTTGATGGCTTCCTGTCTTACCTCTTCCTGAGGTCTTTCATCCATTTTGAGTTTATTTTTGTGTCTGGTGTAAGAAAGTGGTCCCGGTTCATTCTTCTGCATGTCACTGTCCAGTTTTCCCAGCACCACTTACTGGAGAGACTGTCTTTATTCCACTGGATATTCTTTCCTGCTTTGTCAAACGTTAGTTGGCCATATGTTTATGGGTCCATTTCTGGGTTCTCTATTCTGTTCCATTGATCTGAGTGTCTGTTCTTGTGCCTGTACCATAGTGTCTTAATGATTAAAGCTTTGTAGTATAGCTTGAAGTCTGGAATTGTGATGCTTCCTGCTTTGGTTTTGTTTTTCAAGATTGCTTTGGCTATTCAGGTTCCATACAAAAAGTCTTTGGCTTTTCTGGTTCCATACAAATTTTAGGATTATTTGTTCTAGCTCTGTGAAGAATGCTGGTATTACTTTGATAGGGGTTGCATTGAATATGTAGATTGCTTTGGGTATCAACATTTTAGCAATATTTGTTTTTCCTATCCAGGAGCATGGCATCTTTTTCCATTTTTTTTGTCTTCTTCAATTTCTTTCATAAGCTTTCTATAGTTTTCAGTGTATAGATTTTTCACCTTTTGGTTAGATTTATTCCTAGGTATTTTATGGTTTTTTGTGTACCTGTAAATGGGATCGATTACTTGATTCCTCTTTCTGTTGCTTCATTGTTGGTGTATAGGAATGCCACCAATTTCTGTGCATTGATTTTATATCCTGCGACTTTGCTGAATTCATGAATCAGTCCTAGCAGTTTTTTGGTGGAATCTTTTGGGTTTTCCATATATTTTTATATTTTCCATTTATATATTTTATATATATATATAAATATATATTTATTTTTATTTATATTAATAAAAATAATTATATATATAACATATAATTATAATATATAAATATTTATATATTATATATATACATAATATATATATATTTCCATTTATATATTCCATTTTATATTTTCCATATAGAGTATCATGTCATCTGCGAAGAGTGAAATTTTGACATCCTCCTTGCCGATTTGGATGCCTTTTATTTCTTTGCATTGTCTGATTGCAGAGGCTAAGACTTCCAATACTATATTTGAATAACAGTGGCAAGAGCGCACATCCCTGTCTTGTTCCTGACCTTAGGGGGAAAGCTCTCAGTTTTTCCCCACTGAGGATGATATTAGCATTGGGTCATTCATATATGGCTTTTACGATCTCAAGGTATGATCCTTCTATCTCTACTTCCTTGAGGGTTTTTATGAAGAAAGCATGCTGTATTTTGTCAAATGATTTCTCTGCATCTATTGAGAGGATCATATGGTTCTTGTCTTTTCTTTTATTGATGTGATGAATCACGTTAATTGTGTTGCAGATATTGAACCAGCCCTGCATCCCAGGTATAAATCCCACTTGGTCATGGTGAATATTTTTTTTAATGTATTGTTGGATCCTGTTGGCTAATATCTTGTTGAGGATTTTTGCATCCATGCTCATCAGGGAAATTGGTCTATAGTTCTCCTTTTTAGTGGGGTCTCTGTCTGGTTTTGGAATCAAGGTAATGCTGGCTTCATAGAAAGAGTTTGGAAGTTTTCCTTCCATTTCTATTCTTTGGAACAGCTTCAAGAGAATAGGTGTTAATTCTTCCTTAAATGTTTGGTAGAATTCCCCGGGAAAGCCATCTGGCCCTGGACTCTTGTTTTTTGGCAGATTTTTGATTACTAATTTGATTTCCTTACTGGTTATGGGTCTGTTCAAATTTTCTATTTCTTCCTGTTTCAGTTTTGGTAGTGTATATGTTTCTAGGAATTTGTCTATTTCTTCCAGATTACCCATTTTATTGGCATATAATTGCTCATAATATTCTCTTATTATTGTTTTTATTTCTGTTGTGTTGGTTGTGATATCTCCCCTTTCATTCTTCATTTTATTTATTTGGGTCCCTTCCTTTTTCTTCTTGATCAGACTAGCTAGAAGTTTATCAATTTTGTTAATTTTTTCAAAGAATCGGCTCCTGGTTCCATTGATCTGTTTTACTGTTTGTTTTTTTTTATTTCAATAGCATTGATTTCTGTGTGTAATCTTTATTATTTACTGTCTTCTGCTGTTTGGGGTTTTATTTGCTATCCTTTTTCCAGCTCCTTAAGGCGTAAGGTTAGGTTGTGTCTCTGAGATTTTTCTTCCTTCTCTAGGAAGGCCTGGATTGCTATATACCTTCCTCTTATGACCGCCTTTGCTGCGTCCCAGAGGTTTTGGGTTGTGGTGTTATCATTTTTGTTGACTTCCATATACTTTTTAATTTCCCCTTTAACTGCTTGGTTAGCCCATACATTCCTTAGTAGGATGTTCTTCAGTCTCCAAGTAGTTGTTACCTTTCCAAATTTTTTCTTGTGGTGGATTTCGAGTTTCATAGCATTGTGGTCTGAAAATATGCATGGTATGATCTCTATCTTTTTGAACTTACTTAGGGCTGATTTGTGTCCCAGTATATGGTCTATTCTGGAGAATGTTCCATGTGCACTGAAGAAGAATGTATATTCTGCTGCTTTAGGATGAAATGTTGTGAATATATCTGTTAAGTCTATCTGGTCCAGTGTGTCATTCAAAGCCATTGTTTCCTTGTTGATTTTTTGATTAGATGATCTGTCCATTGCTGTGAGTGGGGTGTTGAAGTCTCCTACTATTATGGTATTACTATTGATGAGTTTCTTTAAGTTTGTGATTAATTGATTTATATATAAATATATAATATTTATACTATTTATAAATATTTATAATTGTTAGGTCTTCTTGGTCTATAGACCCCTTAATTATGATATAATGACCTTTTGCATCTCTTGATATAGTCTTTATTTTAAAGTCTAAATTGTCTGATGTAAGTATGGCTACTCCGGCTTTCTTTTGTTGACCATTAGCATGATAGATTGTTCTCCATCTCCTTATTTTCAATCTGAAGGTGTCTTTAGGTCTAAAGTGGGTCTCTTGTAAACAGCATATAGATGGATCTTGTTTTCTTATCCATTCTGTTACCCTATGTCTTTTGATTGGAACATTGAGTTCATTGACGTTTAGAGTGAGTACTGAAAGATATGAATTTATGGCCATTATGATGCTTGTGGAGTTGGCGTTTCTGGTGGTGTTCTCTGGTCCTTTCTAATCTTTTGTTGCTTTTGGTGTGTATATATATATATATATATACACATATATACATATATATACACATATATATGTATATATATGTATATATGTATATACACATACATACATATAAATATGAATCTATTTCATATAAAGATGAAAAAATATATATACATACATATACATATATGTATGTATATACATACATATATGTATATACATACATATTCTCCCCTCAAAAAGTTCCCCTTAAAATTTCTTGCAGGGCTGGTTTAGTGGTCACAAACTCCTTTAATTTTTGTTTTTCTGGGAAACTTTTTATCTCTCCTTCTATTTTGAATGACAGCCTTATTGGATAAAGAATTCTTGTCTGCATATTTTTCTGATTCAGCACACTGAATATATCCTGCCACTCCTTTCTGGCCTGCCAAGTTTTCTGTGGATAGGTGCGCTGCAAACCTGATCTGTCTTCCTTTGTAGGTTAGGGACTTTTTTTTCTCTTGCTGATTTCATGATTCTCTCCTTGCCTGAGTATTTTGTGAATTTGACTATGATATGCCTTGTTTGATGGTCGGTTTTTGTTGAATCTAATGGGTGTCCTCTGTGCTTCCTGGATTTTGGTATCTGTGTCTTTCCCCAGGTTAGGGAAGTTTTCCGCTATGATTTGCTCACATAACCCTTCTACCTCTATTTCTCTCTATTCCTCTTCTGGAACCCCTATGATTCTGATGCTGTTCTTTTTTAATGAGTCACTGATTTCTCTAATTCTTAAATCGTGCTCTTTTGCCTTAATCTCCCTCTTTTTTCTACTTTATTATTCTCGATAAGTTTGTCCTCTATTTCGCTGATTCTCTGTTCTGCCTCATCCATCCTTGCCGCCACTGCATCCATCTGTGATTGCAGCTCACTTACAGCATTTTTAATTTCATTCTGGCTATTTTTTACTTCTTTTATCTCTGCAGAAAGGGATTCTAATCTATTTTCAACTCCAGCTAGTATTCTTATTATCATGATCCTAAATTCTGGTTCAGACATCTTGCTTGTATCTGTGTTGGTTAAGTCCCTGGCTGTCGTTCCTTCGTGCTCTTTCTTTTGGGGTGAATTCCTTCGTTTTGTCATTTTGAAGGGAGAAAAGGAATTAATGAGGTAGAAGAATTGAAATTAAAACAATTAAAATTAAAAAAAATTAAAATTAAAAATTAAAAACACACACACACAAATAGAATAGATGATGCTAGATCCTAGGTGTGTTTTGGTCTGGGTGTTGAAAGTGGTTTGACAGATTAAAGAAAAAAAAGGGGGGGAGGGAGGAAATCGTTTGAGAATTTGAAAAAATGAATACACTGAAGTAGACTAAAATGAGATGACTGGGGTAAAATAGAATTTGAAAAAATATACACAAAAGTAAAGAATATAGTAGAAAAAATTAAAAAAAATATTTTTAATAAAAATTAAAAATAAATATGATTTTTTAAATTTTCTGTACTTAAGAAAAAAGAAAAGAAATAAAAAAGAGAAAAAAGATAAAAAGAAAAAAGAAAGAAAAAAGAAATCGTTTGAAAATTTGGAAAAGTGAATAGACTATAGTAGACTAAAATAAAATGATGGGAGTAAGATAGAATTTGAAGAAATTTACATAAAAGCAAAAACTATAGTAATAAAAATTAAATAAAAATATTTTTAAAGGAGATTGAAGGTAAAAATGAAGTTTTTCTCTTTCTGCATTCAAGAAAAAGAAAAGAAATGAAAAAGAGACAAAAAGAAAGAGAAAGAAAAAAAGGAAATTGTTTGAAAATTTGAAAAGGTGAGTACACTGAAGTAGACTAAAATAAAATGATGGAAGTAAAGTAGAATTTGAAAAAATTTACACAAAAGTAAAAAATATGGTAATAAAAATTAAAGAGATATTTTTAATAAAAATTGAAAATAAAAATGAATTTTTTTCCCTTTCTGTATTCAAGAAAAAGAATTATAAAAGAGAAAAAGGAAAAAAAAAAGAAAAACATTGAATAGATGAACTTGCTAACAGATTGAAGTAGGACTGAAATTGCTTCGTTTTCCCCTAGAAGTCAGTCTATGTAGCTCTTTATACTCCATAAATTAAGTCAGCAGTGAGGCTTGTGTTCTTGAAGAGCAAAGTTGGCCCAGTTGGGCGGGGCTCAGTGTAACAGCTCTGCTCTCCACTAGATGGCGCTGCTAGCCTACTGGGGTGGATTGTTGCGGTGTTCATAGGTGTGTATGCACAGGCGTGGGAGCGGTTAAAAATGGCACCACCCAGCCACCCAGTCTGTTCTCCTGGATCAGCAATCGCGCGCCGGTCCTCTGTCTTCAGCTCCTGTCCACTCCCTGCTTTTTCACTCTCCGTGACCAGGCTCCAGGCAGTACCTCTCTCCCAAGTTTTGTCTCAGATGCGGCTGTTTTCCCGGCCCCTTACTTCTGAAGGGCTGCGGCTTTGACCCATTCCGCCCCTCTGCGGGAGGGTCTCACTGAGCAATGGCCGAATGAGCAATGGCCGAATATCGGAATATCGGCTGCACCCAGGAACGCTTGCTTGACCCTGCTGCTGCCAGTGCCCCGAGACTGAGGCCACGTGCCAGCCCGTCCCAGAAAATGTTCGCGAGACAGTGTAGCAGCAGCGTCTCAGGGATTATGGAAAATCACAAAACACATCTGGCACCAGGCTTCACCCTCAACCATCTTGCCCCAGCACCAGCGAATGTGGCTGCCTTTCCGGGTCTGCTGGGACCAGGTGGCTTCAACAGTCTCTACCAAATGTCCTTCCAGCAGTGGAACTGCTTTTCCCCGTGTGGCCCGAGGACCTCCCAGACCCCACTCTGTTCCTGGGGATTCGCCCTTCCCACCAGAGCACCGCCAGGTATTGAGCTGCAGGGTTGCAGCCCTTGCACTCCCCTTGTTTACAGTCTTAATGGAATTTAAACCCTCTCCTTTCTTCCTTCTCCCTTTTTAGTTGAGTCCCTGTGGCTGTTTCCAAGTTTCCACTTTCTCTCCAGCTGCTTTTGGGGAAGTGTGCTTTTCTTGTATTCTCCCCACCCCACCCCCATCTCTGTTCTCTCTCCGCCCGCAAAAGCACCTCCCTTTCCGCGGCTTCTCGCTCCCCAAGTTCAGCTCTCCGTGCTGCGTACCTGCTGAATTCTGTGGTTCAGGTTGTGCAGATTGTTGTGTTAATCCTCCAATCAGTTTTCTAGGTGTGTAGGATGGTTTAGTGTTGGTCTGGCTATATTTCATGGACGGGAGACACACAAAAAGCTTCCATGCTGTTCCACGATCTTGGCTCCTCCCCCTCCAGAAACAAACTTTTAAAAAATGTTTGTTTGTTTGTTTGTTTATGAGAGTGGGGGGGGGAGAGAGAGAGAGAGAGGAGAGCGAGAGCACAAACAAGGGAAGGGCAAAAGGAGAGGGAGACAGAGAATACCAAGCAGGCTCTGTGCTGTGATGTGGGGCTTGAATTCACAAACCATGAAATCATGACCTGAGGCAAAATGAAGATTTGCATGCTTAACCAATTTAGCCATCAGGCATCCCTCTAGAAACAAACTTTTTATTTGTGGTCAATTTATTTTCCACTAAGGTGCCAAGGTAAGTCAGTGAGAAAAAGGATGGTCTTTTCAATAAATTATCTGGGATATTTAGATATCTACATCAAAAAGATGAATTTCAACCTTTTCCACAAACACAGGAATTACTTCAGAATAGATTGAAGACCCTAATTCAAGAGCTCACATGAGAAAACTAGTAAAAGAAACGTTGGAAATAATTTTCTTGACCTTGTTAGGAAGGCAAGAATTTCTGACGACAGAAAAGGCAGTCATAAAATGAAAAAATTGATAATTTGGACTTCATCAAATTTCAAAACTTTACCACTTCAAAAGACATCATTTTAAAATCGAAAGATAAGGTGCAGACTAAGAAAATACTTGTGAATTACCAATAAAAGTATCCAGACTATGTAAAGAACTCTTACACTTGATAGTAAGGAGATAAGCAACACTTTTTTAAAAATGGGAAAAATGGGGCCCCCTGGGTGGCTCAGTGTGTTAAGTGTCCAACTTGATTTTGGCTCAGGTCATAATCTCACAGTTGGTCATGACATTGAGCCCCACCTCAGGCTTCATCCTGGGCATGGAGCCTGCTTAAGATTCTCTTTGTCCCTCACTCTCTGTCCCTTCCCTGCTCAAGCTCTCCAAAACAAACAAACAAACAAACAAATAAAATGGGCAAAATGTTGAATAGATATTTTGGCAAGATATACTTGCCAAGTGACTAATAAGCATATGAGAAGATGATCAACAGCATTTTGTTATTACGGAAATGAAAAGTAAAACAACAATGATATACTACTTCATACACCCTAGAATAGCTGTAATAAAAAAGCCAGATAACAACAAGCATTAGCAAGAGTATAGAGAAATAGGGATCCTCACAAATGGTGGAGATGTAAGGGTAGTCTCCTTGAAAAGCAGTTTGGCATTTCACCTCTAGGAATCGACCCAAAAGAAATACAAACATATGTCTTCTCAAAGACTTGTACATAAATGTTCATAGCAGTATTATTCATTACAGCCCCAAATGGAAACAAGTGGGCTGCCCTTCAGAATTGTTTTAACTTGAAGGGCACCTGGATGGCTCAGTTGGTTAAGCTTCCGACCGGCTCAGGTCATGATTTCACCGTTCGTGAGTTTGAGCCCCATGTCAGGTTCTGTGCTGACAGCTCAGAGCCTGGAGCCTGCTCAGATTCTGTGTCTCCCTCTCTCTCTCTGCCCCTCTCCCACTCGTACTCTGTCTCTCTCTCTTAAAAATGAATAAAATCAAAAAATTTTTAAACTTGAAAAAAAAGAATTGTTTTAACTTGAAGCAATTTTGCTTGCTACAGATGTAAATGCAGGCAACATTTGTGCAGCTGTTGCTGAAGGGGGTCCATCCAAATTGTATCAAGAAGTTCTTTTAGAAAACATTATCCAAAAGGTACAGCTGTCTAGAACATCTGAAAACGTTCCAGATCCATACTATCTAGACAGTCTGAGTTCCATAAGAATCAACCTATTAAAGATACCACCAATTTGTAGTGTAATTCATTTTATTTTACTGATTATATCACATTTAGACATGTTTGAACTGGTATGGTCCAACCAATAACCTGTTGATTAATGTCTTGAGCATGTGGAAGTAGCTCACAGTGTAGTAATTTCCAGGTCTCTAATTGTCTGCTTGGGGCAATAATATGGCTTCATTCTGCTTGTCCCCTGAGCACCTTCATTTACGCAAAGAAGCCCCCCTTACCTTTTCTTTCCAAGTGGCTTTCCCAACAAACATGACTTGAACAAAAGCCTATAAACTTCACAGCATACCTTTTTGGCAGTATTCTGTCTGTTACCTTGACACAGGTCCTAGAGCAGCAAACAAGCTGACATTATACCCATGTACATATTTATATGAACTTGTACTCCTTATGTCATTTATGAAAAACTTTTCCCATCACTTTAGAACTCATTGGTCTCCTTGAAGTCACTTCCTACTAGAAGTGTGACTCATTTTGATATATCATTATAAAATGCCTACCTTTGCTGCCTAACACGTATATTCTCTGAAAGACAAACACGGTAAGCTACTTGAAGTAGTTTACCTACTTCCTGTCTGCACCTCCATAACACAAATAATGTGCTAGCACATAGATATTGAAAGTCCACGATCTCTTTTCTCCTGGAATGCATCCTTTTGCTTCTCGGTACATATATCTTTGGAGTTTGTGACAGTACAATCAAGAACTCATCCTTGTCATTCATAAGAGATATTATTGATTACTCTTGCTGGTTTCCCCTTAACTAGGAAATGTTCATGTAACCTTTTAATTGAATTTGCCTTACATCAGCATTTATACACTTTTTTCTTAAGGCATTATTGGTGGCACAAAATTATGAAGTAATGCAGACTCTGGAAGCATTATTAAAAGCTCCAGATGGCAAATACCTAATGTTTTGGGGAATGGAGGCCAAGAAACTCTGAAAGCATTATGGAACTCCTAAGGACTATGATAAGGTGATTAAGACACCTACATCTGGTGCAAAATTTAAAGAGGTTCCCTGGGGCAGCTGGGTGGCTCAGTCCATTGAAAATCTGACTCTTGATTTTCGCTCAGGTCATGATTCCAGATTTGTGAGATTGAGCTCTGCATCAGGCTCCCTGCTGAGCATGGAGCCTGCTTAAGATTCTCTCTCTCTCTCTGTCTCTCTCTCTTCCCCTCTCTCTCCCTCCCTCTCCCTCTCTTGCCCCACCCCCACCCCTCTCCCCTCCTCTTGCTCTCTCTTTCTCTAAAAAGAAAAAAGAAAAAAAATCCTCCTCCCAATAGCTACAAATACCATCTATACCTGATTAGGATAAACTTTATAAGAAACGAGCAAGGTTTATTTAAGGACCATGAACCTTCACTAAATGACCAGAAAAAAAAAACACAAATAAATGGTGAGTGTATAAAATCTCTGAATGGGAAGACTCAATTAGTGTCGATGTCGGTTTTCAAATGATTTTTTTAAGAGTAAAGCAATACTTAACAAAATTCTAACAAAGCTCATCATGACAGTTTATGTTAGAAATTATGGCATGGTTATGAAAAAGAAAAGTATATCAACAGAAAATACCTCATTTTATGTAAATCAACTCATGGGCAGAAAATTCTTTAGAACAAGATAATGTCTATTTTAATCAGTAGGGAAATGATGGCTATTCATTAAATGATTTGGGGCCAATTTTTTTTCTGTTAGAAAAAAAAAATAGGTGTCTTACAACACAAGATAAATGTTCAGATTAAATAAAGATAGGATTTATGAATACATGAAAATACTTGTGACAGGAACACTCTGTTAGAAACAAAACATAGAAACCATAAAATGAAATGTTGACTCATCTGATCACCTAAAAATTAAATTCTAACATATGAAGAAAAACCATAGATAGTTTTTTTATAAGTGACAAGGCTTCTATTTTATGATTTCAAATCAATCATACATTAAGACCTCCTTTGTTGCTCAAGAGCTTTGGAATTGCTGAATGTAGAATAAAATCAACTCCATAATTATACACCAAAACAAAGAGAGGAATCCTCTCCTGATCACAAACTGAGGAATTCAGCAAATGGAAAACAGGCCACAGATGGCAAATGATGTAAAGACAACATATTAATATTTATTAATCATTGAGAGTTTTCAGTAATAAGCCCATGACAGTCAAAGATGAAAATGTAAAATTCAATATATTTCCTTCTGAAGGTGATTTCTGAAAATAGTTGTGCATCACCTAGAATTCTATTCCTCATTCATATCCCAGACGAACTTCAAGGGAAAATCTTTCATATTCTTTTGGAAAATCTTGTCAAACCTTTCATTCTGCTCAACAGTCATGTAATTTTTCCAGTCTCCAATGGTACCTGGAGGAAAAGCAAACAAATTGTTTCAACGAAGACTCTGGGATGAGGGGGCATGATGCCCTAGTGTTGGGAGAAACACCATTGTTTACACTTCCATTTTTCTCCCCGCTAAGGCCCAGTTGCTCCTGCACATGAGCATGCCCTTCCTCTCCCACCTGATGGCAAGAGGACACACAAACTCATCACAGTAAATATGATGTGATTTAAGATAACTAGCCCAACTCCTTAGCTGTCAGCCACCTGGAAAAGAAGAAAACTCATGCAACTACTTTACTGTTTTGTTCCAGGCTAGCATGGGCTATTAGAGTTCACAAGAGTCCTTTAAAAGTTTCAAAAATCAGATGTCCCTGGGCAAATATTTACTGATAAGGACATGGATGCTCAGAGAATTTTTAAAATATAGCCCAAGTTCTTACAGTTTTGAATGGCTCACCTGCAACTCTTCCATCTGTACCCACAGAAGGTTTATTACAGTTTTACATTAAACTTATAGACACAGGAGGAGTCAAGATGGCAGAGAAGTAGGGGGACCCGAAGTTCCCTCCTCCCTCAAACATGGCAGTATTGAGGCCAGAAGACTGGGAATCCCAGGAATCCAGGCTACAGAGTGACAGAAGCATCTCCAGAGGCCCACGGGGACAACTTGGCAGGCCATAGGTGTGTGATTGCAAATTGGGAGAGATAAAATGGGGGGGGGGCATAGACACAGAGGGAGGGGTCCCCTTCAGTGGAGAGACAAAAGGAAGAGAAAGAGAAACTGTGGAAGTGTAGGAATGAATTTGGACAAGAGAAAAACCACAGACCGGGGGCCCCTGGGTGGCTCAGTCGGTTAAGCGTCTGACTTCGGCTCAGGTCATGATCTCGCTGTTGTGAATTCGAGCCCCGCGTCCGTCTCTGTGCTGACAGCTCAGAGCCTGGAGCCTGCTTCGGATTCTGTGTCTCCCTCTCTCTCTGCCCTTCCTCCACTCACACTCTGTCTCTCTCTCCTTCAAAAATAAACATTAAAAAAATATTTAAAAAACCCCAAAACCACAGACCAGGGAATGGAAAAAAAGGAAAAAGAACCAATTTCTACCTCATTCTAGGGTTGCGGAGCTTTGTCTGGACTGGAGCCTGCTGTCCTGCTCGTGCACCTGAGGAGAAGTGGAGCCAGCCCCAGCTCTCGAGCTGACAGGTGCAGTCGGAGAGAGCTATCCTCTCCCTATAGTGCTGTGGGAAGAAGTCATATAGCCTCCAAGGACAAAAGAGCCTGCAGGTGCCTGCCGGTCAGAGACCCTTTGTCAGCTGGCTGGTGGAGTGACCCTACCCTGGGACCAGGACGCAGGAAGTGAGATCCTTTAAGACATGGGGGTTTGAATCCCAGTCTAGCACCTGGGAGGCACAGGAGACTGTGGAGCAGGGCAAACCAGTGGCTTGTGCCCATGTGGCACTGTGAGGAGTCAGAAGCCCTTTGTTGGCTGGCTTGACGGAGTGGCACTTCCCCGGAACCAGGCTATGCAGAGAAGGATCCTTTAAGACATTGAACGAACTGGCCCACTTGCACCGGCAGGGCACTGTGAGGATAGCCTGAAAAGAGTGGTTTGGGACTCCCAGTCTGGTGGGGAGAGGCTGGGGTGTCCCATTTATCTCCCCATCACCAACAAGGTGGGGCTTCGGGAAACGGACAAGGAGCCCACAGTGGAGGCAGGACCTGCCTATAGGAAACCATGCCCCTCTACACCTGGTAACTATGTATCTACTGGAGCAAGATTGACACTGGAGGGAATCATACCCCCCATCCTCCAGACCAGCACAGCCACCAGCCCCAAGGCACTGGCAGATATAGGTCCAGCGTTTTTGCATTTTCTGAATTGGTTCTTGGTCAATTCTTATTTTATGTGTGTGTGTGTGTGTGTGTGTGTGTGTGTGTGTGTGTGTGTAATTTTTTTTCTTATTCCTTTTCTTTCTCTTATTCCTTCCCTTGTCTATTCTGGTTATTCTGGTTGTTGGTTTGTTTAATCAGAAATTCTTTTTAAAAATTTTTAACATTTATTTATTGTTGAGAGACAGAGAGAGACAGAGCACAAGCAGGGGAGGGGCAAAGAGGGAGGGAGACACAGAATCTGAGGCAGGCTCCAGGCTCTGAGCTGTCGGCACAGAGTTCGACATGGGGCTCGAAACCAAAAACCCCGAGATCATGACCGGAGCCATTGTAGGATGCTTAACTGACTGAGCCACCCAGACGCCTCATGCAGACATTTTTAATCTATTCTTTTTATACATCTTCTGTATCTCCTTCTTCATTATTTTCCTCTCTCTCTGTCTCTCTCTCTGGGTTAGGCTGTATAGTTTCTCTGATTCTCTGCCCAGTCAATTTTTTTTTCCTTTCCTTTTTCCCCACCCCTGTCATTTCTCTCTTTGTATGGGATAAGGTTTCTTCCACCACCTCCACCCTTTTTAAAATTTTTTCCAGAGTTACTTCAATGAACAAATCAAAGCACACCTGGTGGAGGGTCCAAAACATCACTACAAGTAGGGAGATAAAGCAACCAAAGTGACAACAGAGAGCAAGAAACATACCCCAAAAAACACCTCCTGAAAGGCCTGGACAGTGTATGACCCCTTTTTAATATAAAAGTGCTCACAAGTGCAGGACATACTATTAAAACACATATGGGACAGAAAACTAGCCAAAATGACAAACAGAAGAATTCTCCTCAAAAGAAATTCCAGGAAGAAATGACACTAGAGAATTGCTAAATGGATGCAAACAATATATCTGAGCAAGAATTTAGAATAATAGTCATAAGATTATTGCTGGACTTGTAAAAAGCATAAAAGACAGCAGAGAATCTATTGCTGCAGAGATCAAAGAACTAAGGAATAGTCATGATGAATTAAGAAATGCTGTAAATGAAGTGCAAAATAAATTAGATGCAGTGAAATCAAGGAGGGAGGAAGTAGAGGGCAGATTAAGTGAAATAGAAGATAAAATTATGGGAAACAATGAAGCTGGGGAAAGAGAGATAAGAAAATACTAGACCACAAGGGAGAATTAGAGAACTAAGGGATTCAATGAAACATAAAAATAATATCCATATCATAAGAGTTCTGGAAGAGGAAAAGAGAGAGAAAGGGGCAGAAGGTTTACTTGAACAAATTATAGCTGTGTACTTCCCTCATTTGGGTAAGGAGGCAGACATCCAAATTCAGGAAGCACAGAACTCCCTTCAGATTTAACAAGAATTGGTTTTCTGCAAGGCATATCATAGTGAAACTGGCAAAATACAAAGATAAAGAGAATTCTGAAAGCAGCTAGGGACAAATGGGCCTTCATCTACAAGGGTAGAAACATAAGGATAGTAGCAGACCTAACCACTGAAACTTGGCAGGCCAGAAGGGAGTGGCAGGAAATATTCAATGTGCTTAATACAAAAAGTATGCAGTCAAGAATGTTTATGCGATAAAGCCTTTCCCATACAAACAAAAACTGAAGGAGCTCATGAACTAAACCAGCCCTGCAAGAAATCCTAAGGGGGACTCTGTGAGTGAAATGCTGTGAAGACTACAAAGGACCAGAGACATCACCACAAGCACGAAACCTACAGACAACACAATGACACTAAATCCATATCTTTCAATAATAAGTCTGAATGAAAATGGACTAAATGCTCCACTCAGAAGACATAAGGTATCAGAATGGACAAAAAACCCAAGATCCATCTGTATGTCACCTACAAGAGACTCATTTTAGAACTGAGGACACTTTCAGATTGAAAGTGAGGGGTTAGAGAACCATCTATCATGCTACTGGAAGTCCAGAGAAAGATGGAGTAGCCATACTTATATCAGACAAACTAGATTTTAAACTAAACGTTGTGACGTGAGTTGAAGAAGGACATTATATCATAATTATGGGTCTATCCATCAAGAAGAGCTAACAATTGTAAATGTTTATGCCCCCAACTTGATACACCCAAATACATAAATTAATTAATACCAAACAAAAGCAATCTTATTGGTAAGAATATGGTAATTGCAGAGGACTTTAACACTCCACTTACAACAATAGACAGATCATCTAGGCAGAAAATCAATAAAGATACAATTGCCTTGAATGACACACTGGACTGGATGGACTTGACAGATATATTCAGAACTTTTCATCCAAAAGCAGCAATATACACATTCTTTTCGAGTGCACATGGAATGTTCTTCAAGGTAGATCACATACTGGGTCACAAAAGAGCTCTCAATAAATATATAAGAATTGAGATCATACCATGCATATTTTCAGATCCCAATGCTATTAAACTTGAAATCAACCACAAAAAAATTTAGAAAGCTTCCAAATGCATGGAGGTTAAAGAACATCCTACTAAAGAATGAATGGATCAACCGGGCAATTAGAGAAGAAATTAAAAAAATATATGGAAGCAAATTAAAATGAAAACATGACAGTCCAAACCCTTTGGGATGCAGCAAAGGCAGTCCTAAGGGGAAAATACATTGCAACCCAGGCCTATCTCAAGAAGCAAGAAAGGTCCTAAATACATAACCTAATTGCACACTTAAAGGAACTAGAAGCAGAAGAGCAAAGAAACCCCAAAACCAGCATAAGAAGAGAAATAATAAAGATTAGAGCAGAAATAAAAAGTATAGAATCCAAAAAAGGAATAGAACAGATCAATGAATCTAAGAGCTGTTTGTTTTTGAAAAAATGAACAAAATTGATAACCGCCTAGCCAGACTTCTAATTAGAAAAGAGAGAGAACCCAAATAGATAAAATCATGAATGAAAGAAGAGAGATCACAACCAACACCATAGAAATAAAACAATTCGAGAATACTATGAAAAATTATATGCCAAAAAACTGGACAACCTGGAAGAAATGGACAATTTTCTAGACACCCACACACTACCAATACTCAAATGGGAAGATATAGAAAATTTGAACAGACCCTTAACTAGCAAAGTTAGTTAATTTCTGAGATCAGGAACATGACAGGGCTATCCACTCTCACCACTGTTGTTTAACATAGTGTTGGAAGTCCTAGCCTCAGCAATCAGACAACAAAATGAAATAAAAGGCATCAAAATTGGCAAAGAAGAAGTCAAACTTTCACTTTTTACAGACGATATGATACTGTACATGGAAAACACGAAAGATTCCACCAAAAAGTTGCTAGAACTGATACATGAATTCAGCAAAGTCGCAGGATACAAAATCAATGTATATTAATTGGTTGCGTTTTTATACACCAATAAACAAGTAACAGAAAGAGAAATCAAGAAATTGATCCCATTTACAACTGCACTGAGAACCATAAAATATCTAGGAGTAAACCTAACCAAAGATGTAAACGAGCTGTATGATGAAAACTATAGAAAACTTATGAAAGAAATTGAAGAAGACACAAAGAAATGGAAAAACATTCCTTGCTTATGGATTAGAAGAACAAATATTGTTAAAATGACAACACTACCCAAAACAATTTACACATTCAATGCAATCCCAATCAAAATTGCACTGGCATTTTTCTGAAATCTAGAACAAACAATCCTGAAATTTATATGGACCCACAAAAGACCCAGAATAGCCAAAGGAATGTTGAAAAAGAAAACCAAAGCGAGAAGCATCAAAACCCCTGACTCTCCAACAAAGCTGTAATCAACAGGACAGTATGGTACTGGCACAAAAACAGACACGTAGATCAATGGAATAGAATAGAGAACCCAGAATTGGACCCACAAATGTATGGCCAACTAATGTTTAACAAAGCAGGAACGTGTATCCAATGGAAAAAAGATAGTCTCTTTAGCAAATGGTGCTGGGAGAACTGGACAGCAACATGCCAAAGAATGAACTGGACCACTTTCTTACACCATACACAAAAATAAACTCCAAATGGATGAAAGACCTGAATGTGAGACAGGAAAACCATCAAAACCCTGGAGGAGAAAACAGGCAACAACCTCTTTGACCTCACCTGCAGCTATTTCTTGTTTGACACGTCTCCAAAGGCAAGAGAAATAAAAGCAAAAATGAACGATTGGGACCTCATCAAGATAAAAAGCTTCTGCACTGCAAAGGAAACAATCAACAAAACAAAACTAAAAGGCATCTGACGGAATGGAAGAAGATATTTGCAAATGACATATCTGATAAAGGGTTAGTATCCAAAGTCTATAAAGAACTTAGCAAACTCAAAACCTGAAAAACAAATAATCCAGTGAAGAAATGGGCAGAAGACATGAATAGACACTTTTCCAGTGTCTATTCAAAAAATACATCCAGATGGCCAACAGACACATGAAAAGATGCTCCATGTCACTCATCATCAGGGAAATACAAATCAAACCACATTGAGATACCCACCTCACACCAGAGTGGCTAAAATTAACAATTCAGGAAACAACATATATTGGTGAGGATGTGGAGAAACAGGAACCCACTTGAACTGTTGGTGGGAATGCAAACTTGTGCAGTCGCTCTGGAAAATAGTGTGGAGGTTCCTCAAAGAATTAAAAATAGAACTACCCTATGACCCAGCAATAGCACTACTAGGTATTTATCCAAAGGATATAAGTATGCTGTTTGAAAGGGTCAATGTTTATAGCAGTGCCTTCAACAATAGCCAAATTATGGAAAGAGCTGAAATGTCCATCAACTGATGAATGGATAAAGAAGATGTGGTTTATATATATAATGGAATACTACTTGGCAATGAGAAAGAATGAAATCTGGTCATTTGTAACAACGTGGATGGAACTGGAGGGAATTATGCTAAGTGAAATAAGTCAGTCAGAGAAAGACATATCATATGTTTTCACTCATATGTGGAACTTGAGAGAAACTTAACAGAAGACCGTGGGGGAAGGCAATGGGAAAAAATAACTTCAAACACAGAGGGAGGCAAACCCATAAGAGACTCTTAAATACAGAGACAAAGGTGAGAGTTGATGGGTGGGTGGGGGGGGCGCAGGGGAGAGGGGAAAATAGGTGATGGGCATCTCACCTGTTGGAATGAACACTGGGTGTTGTATGTAAGCGAAGAATCATGGGAATCTATCACCGAAACAAAAAGTACACTGTATACAATGTATGTTAGCTGACTTGATAATAAATTATATTTTAAAAAGTTATAGACACAGAGATGTGATGACAAATGTGGTGATAGAAGGAAAGGCAAGACAAGAAACACTGATTGTAAAAGCACTCTGAAATAAACAAATGACTGAAACAAACTGAAATACTAACAAAACTGAAGACACAAAGGAAAACCATGTAGGAGTGGTAAAGTTAGTGCAAATGATGTTCCTTTAGATAAAATGTAAGAGAAAAGTGCATGTCTATGTAGAAGAAACATATGGGAATGTGCTTTACTTCCACAAGGAAAATTGGCTCCTCCTCCTTGTCTTCTTAGCTATTTGAGTCTCTCATTTTCAGGTAAGTTAAAGATGTATAAACACAGAAAAATTTATTTTTTCAAGGGAAAACAAACTTCAAGTGCAATGATGATGGCAGCTGAGAAAAGATGTGGTCTACTACAAGACAGGGTGTTCTGAGCATAACAGGAAGGGAATGTCTCCACTTTAGGTTGGCTCCGAGTTACCAGTGCTTCACATTTTTTAATTGAGCAGGTAAAGATATATGAAGAGACCAGGTGACGGAAATACTGAGAGAAATCAAAGCCAATATTTATTACTACTTGAAAAAGAGGCATGGAACCCTATGATTAAGTGCAAAATTTATGTCTATAGTTCTGTATTATAGATGTTCCATGTACTAAGATAGAAGATCATAAGTATAACTTAGAATGATTATACAAGTAACAAATATTAAAACATGGTGAAATTTATCAGTTACAGGAAGGAGTCATTCACTTAAAAACTCACTCATCAGAGGTATGAGATATTATAATAAATGAGAGAAACTTACACATTTTTATGAGGTTTACTAGAGGACACATGATAGTCCTGTGCAATAACAAAAGATCAGTGAATGCATGTTGTTAATTCAGCCCTGGGGAGACTCAGGGATAAATCACAGAAATGGAAGGGCAGTCATTGTTGGCCAACAGCCCCAGCATTGCCTCATCATCATGTGCCGATCCCATGCTAATGGAAGGAAACAATCTAACAGTAAATGAACAACCATTTTGTGGCAGACATTGTACTGGCATTGGTAGACTTCCAGGGGCCATGGAGAAGGCCTTTTGATTTTAGGCTATTCATCAGATACATTCACTTACATTATATAGTCTCTTGAAGAGCAACAAGAAGAAATCATGGAAAATCATTTGTCTAGTGATGGGAACTGGGCCATAAGGGTCCATGTTAGAAAAGTGAGCCAGGAAGCTTAGAAGTTACACTTGGTTCATTTGTGACACAGTACAATACAGACATTCACTGTTCAACCTCACCTTTGCGAAGGAAATAACCTTTTTCTTGTATCCCAAATTGGTCCTTTAGTATATTGTCATAATTTGCCCGTGGGTCTAACTTCATGTTCTCAAACATGGCCTGGCTCACCACAGTATCCATGTCCTCATCACTTAATTCTTTCCCCAGAAATTTGCAGACTTTTAACATAGAACCTCTGAGATCCTGAAATAAATCACAGTATGATAAATTATGCATGTTATCACAAAGAAGACTTATACAAGTGTCATAGATAAATATCATTATGGGAGTGAACATCGTAGGTGCTTAGGTTGCTTAGAAAGTGGAGCTGTTCCTTCAGATGTGACTTGCTTATTCCTTCTTGATAAATTAATCCATCACTTGTCCACTGTTTGAGAGCACATTTGGGTTCATTTTGAGAACACTCGTATTTTGTTTTATCTGTGTTACCGGCAAGTATTTGGGGAGTAGCTACTAAATGACAGACACTGCCCTGTGAGATGGTGCGAGTGAACAGAGACACAACTGGGGATGAATCCTAGGAATTCAGTACAAGGACCTTTGGGAAAGACTAATTGTGTAACAGAACTCAGAATATTTCAACAAAGACAAGAAATTTGTTCTGGGAATTAAAGCAAAAATGGGAATTTTCTAGGTAGACAAACTAAAGATATGGAGTCTAGAGAAATGAAAGAATATCTGCAACATTGTGGTTGCGTAGAAGTTGTGAGATAACAGGTCACAGGACAGTTAGAAGTTCAATTTCCATAGAGCCAGTGGAAACTGGCTTTGGATGAGAATATTGGAGATGAGGGTGGAAGCAATAGCGGGATCATATCGTGAGGAAGGTTTCAAGGCGAGCCAGACACTGAATCTCTATTTGGTAGGTGATATGGACTCAACAAGAAAGTCTAGGCTTAGTATCATGCTCTGGGGCAGGTGTAACAGACCAGTGACAAATACTCAGGATGGAGACATCCTTAGGAGAACTTGCCTCTCAGCTCTTTCTCTTCTTCCCTGCTAAGAGTTCACCTGGTGATGTTCTGGTATTAGTGCCCAGTCCTGATTCAGTAATGATTCTAATTGATCCATGATCCTCAAAGCAATTCTATTGTCTCTACAAGAGATTATTCTCATTGGTCATATGACCCAATTTTGGCATTGAAACAGAAGGAGGAAGTCAAGGGGCTCCTGGGTGGCTCAGTTGGTTATGTGCCTGACTCTTGATTTCAGCTCAAGTCATGATCTCATGGGTCATGGAATTGAGCCCTGCCTCTGGCTCTACACTGACTGATCTGAGCCTCCTTGGGATTCTGTCTCTCTCTTTCCCTCCCTCCCTCTCTCTATGCCCCTGCACTGTTTATGCTCTCTTACTCTCTTTCTCAAAATAAACTTTTTTAAAAAAGAAAGAGGAAGTCAAAGAGAAGTTACTATGATTTTCCTCCTACAGAAAAAGTAGAAATAGAGCAGGGCAAGAAGGCCCCTTTATCCCAGTTCCCTCTCTTTCTGCCTTACATGTTATCATCTGAGGACACAACTACAACTGTCTTGCTACCATGATGGGAGACATCCTTGCCACACCAAATATGATACAAAAGAAAGACAGATAATGCTGGAACATTCTTGACTGCTTAGCGGTAACACTCAGCATAAGGGTAGCCTTCCTCTGGGATTCAGTCAATAAACAACAGAAGTTCCTACATTTTAAGCCAATTAGAGTTGACTGTACTGGGTGCTGAATTATGTCTAATCATATGGAGGCATTTTCATTTAATTTTTCTGGGAATTTTTAATCATACACAATGCAGACAAGATTAAAGTTTCCCAAGAGATGCACCCAAGAATGATGAACATAACATTTAGAATGTTATTAGAATGAATAGTGCAGAAAATAGATTTCACAATCCATGAAAGAGAGACCAATAGTCTGACTCTAAATAATCAAATGTATGCATATCATATACATACACAGATAATTCCTCACACACAGACGATTTTTGAAAAGAAACTTCCAGTATTAGCTGTAAATGAAAACCTGGCAAACAAAGTACAGAAGTGATACTGGAAAAATGTCTCCTGGTCCACTTCGTCTGGGATCTCAAATTTGATATCACCCTTTGGGTGTTCTGGGCATGAGCAATCAATACGTTCAGCCAGGCTGCCTTACAGATTCTATGAAGTCACTAATGTCACTTTTCTCACCTTTATAAACTCCTCATACATCATGAACTCGATGTTGAAGAGGCTTTTGTGCTCATGCCAACCTTTGATGTGGTCAAACCAAAGGCTTCCCAGCACTGCGAGAAGAATAGATAGTCATTAAGTAAATGTGTTGAACACACTGAAAATGAGTTATAGTCTTAGGAGATGCAGGAGTCTTTAGTAACAAAGAAGGAAAAGGAAGTGTGCTGCTAGAGTCCTGATTTCCCCTAGCACCTGGTTATGGGAGAACCATCAAGCTTCTACCAGAAAACAATTACATGAACTCGAGGAGAAATTAGTCTCTTAAAATAGACACAAAATCAACATAGCATGTGGTTAGAAAAACCAAGGAGGAAAATGGAGGAAAGAATCCTCTCCTTCTGACTCCTCCTGGTCTTCCCAAGCACATAGAACTTTTTCCTGGCTACATGGAACATGTGGGTTCCCTGAGGAGTCACTTCTGCTCTGCACAGTACATTTGACACTAAACATAGCTCTCCTGTTCCAGATCATCACCTCTACTTCAGAGGACTGGCTCCTGCTCAACCAGCTACAGTGGTGCCTCCTCACAAAAGGAAGTGCGGGGGGTGGGGTCCTGGCTTGCTTAGTGGATAGAGTATACAACTCTTGATTTCAGGGTTGTGAGTTGGAGTCCCATGTTGGGTGTAGAGATTACTTTAAAAATAAATAAAAGTGGCGCCTGAGTGGCTCAGTTGGTTAAGCATCTGACTTTGGTTCAGGTCATGATCTCATGGTTTTTGAGTTGGAGCCCCGCATAGGGCTCTCTGCTGTTAGCACAGAGCAGACTTCAGATCCTCTGTCTCCCTCTCTCTGCCCCTCCCCCACTAGTGTGCACTTCCTTTCTCTCTCACTCTCTCTCTCTCAAAAATAAACATTTACAGATAAATAAATATATAAAAATTTAATAAAAAAGAAAGAAATATGGAATAGAACTTTATCAAATAGAAGCTCCTGGCAGCAGCCATTTGCAATATGCAGTGCAAAGCTCCAAACCTGTGATCTGAACTGAGATTCTTCTCACTGAGCTAGAACAGAAACCCCTGTGCTTATGAACCACTGTTTTCATAGCTAAATGTAAATATTCCTTTGTGATACGACTTTGTAATCTTGACAGTCTACTGAGAGAAGCCAGGGGCAGCATAATTTGTAACAATGGCAGGGCATGGTCATCTAGGACAACCCTACCAATGGCTTAATACATTGATTACTCACCCTCATTCAGCTCTACTTCAGCTTCTTTTTTACCCTCTGTCATATTCACTAAGCTTAAACCTCACTGCAGGACAGCAAACTTATTACTTGCTTTATATAAGTTTATTTACCTTTTCCTTCTAGAAATAGTTTCATGAATTCCTCAATGGTACTTGTAGCAGGTAATGGCATCTTCTTTGAAAAGTGAAAATATGAGCACATAACATCCTTAGGGTTTCTGTATACATAAATAATCTGCAAAGAAAGGAAGTATTCATTATTTCTGTTGCTTTCATTACATCATATTTTTACCCGAATACCTTCCAATTGGGTGAAGTATATTTTTTCTTTTAACTTTATAGTTTCCTAACTATGTCTTGTAGACATTCAGTGTTCTTTGTATTTTGGGTTTCCCCTTCTCTACATTGCGTCTCCCTCCATGATTGGCCTGTGGCTCTCAATTACTCCGCCAGACACACCTCTATCCATGGTACCCAACCAAAATAGGTGGAAGTATGAAAAGGTAGTGGTGAGCATCCTGAGAGCAGTGAAGGAATTGCTAGTATTGTAAGCGCACCTAGTAAGTAAGCTAATTAAAAAAATGAAAGGAGGGGCGCCTGGGTGGCTCAGTCGGTTAAGCGTCCAACTTCAGCTCAGGTCAGGATCTCACGGTCTGTGAGTCCGTGAGTTCGAGCCCCACCTCGGGCTCTGGGCTGATGGCTCAGAGCCTGGAGCCTGCTTCCGATTCTGTGTCTCCCTCTCTCTCTGCCCCTACCCCATTCATGCTCTATCTCTCTCTGTCTCAAAAATAAATCAACGTTAAAAAAAAATCAAAAAAAAAAAAATGAAAGGATATATAATCTAAAATGTGTATTATATTATAATTTACATTATAAAGTTAATTAAATGCACAGATATACACTCTTTCATTTTTAATGGCTGTATTACATATGTGATCAGGAAAAGGGTACAAGATAAAAATCAGATTCTCCACGATAAGAACAAAATGGCTATTGAAAATAAAAGCATGTCAAATGCCACATTTGCTTCAGCTTGATGAATGCAGTGTCAGTGTAATGAAAGGAAATGAAATAAAGAAAAAGAGCAGTTATCTTTCAACAGCCATAGTCTCTTTCTTACTTTGGCTTTTTTGTTCTTCAGGCCACTTGGAACCAAATAGTATGGGAGGTGGGTAGTGAAGAGACGAGGAGATGGTCTTTTAACAAAATCCGTGTTTTGATTGGGGTACTCAAAATAGGGAACTCGCAAAACCGTCTCCAGATTCCCAGTGCTTTTTCGATGTTCATCAAAATAAATCAAGTTTAATATCTGCTGAAACCAGATGGTTCCTGTAAAACAATTATTTTTGTTTTCAATGATGTACAAATGTCTCCAAAATGCAGATAGAATTGCCATCAGTATTTTAATAAGAGTTTGTTCTTATAACATGTATAATGGTAATTTGGTCAGAATGGAATTTTTAATATATTAAAAATGCAGTATGAGTAAAAGAAAACAAACATTTTCTTTATTTTTCCTTTTAAGGAGATGCTACATTTGAAACTGTGGGCATTTGCCGCACTAATTGATTCTTTGAATCTTCTGTGCTTTCTTCTGCTTCATATATGGGACTTTTAAATTACCTTCTATGTCTGTCTCTAGATTTCCTTCCACAAGCCCACTCATAGGACTTTAGGTAATATAAACAAAAAGAAAAAAAAAGGAATTTCACTGAAGGAGTCACTTTCCATTTTTCCCCCCTTCCCCATGTTTCCTACTGTGCACATGATGTCCACCTAAGGAAATAGTGTTTATTATAAATCCCTAAGGAAAGCCCTGTGACCCACATGGAGACAGGAAGGGAAGGATGATGCCTAAAGTTGGGCCTTTCACTGTATGTAGGATGTGACACATTTTTCTGATGACTACTTCTCTTAATTCTAATTAAAGAGGACATTTGTCTCAGGATATTTGGGTGTAATTGCCTGCTTTAGATTTCTTACACTTAATTTACATGATTCATATAAAGATTAAGATTAAAGGTATAAGATTAAAACATACCCTCTATAAAGGTCATGGTTCAGATATATCCAGGCAATGTTCTAAAAAAAAAAAACTTACCCAACTAAAAATCGTAAGTCCCAGAAAGGTTCCAATCAACTTCTGAAATGAGAAAACCCACTGGCCCCTCATCAATTCCCATCCTAGCCTTCCTTCCTAAGACCATCCAATCACCCATGCTAAGCAGCAGCAGCTGGTGAGCTAGATCATTTTTGGGTGCAGAAGCCTTGCTAGCAGGTGCAGGTGGGGTGCAACTTATCTGGTCATCTCATTATCTTAATATTGGTGGTTTTAGTCCTCCAGTGTTGCACAGGGAAGACCACGACCACGTGTGCCTGCATGTTACCTCAGCTGGTAACTCAATGAGTTCAAATTCATGAAAACTTGTTATAAGGCTCTGGAAGGTTTCTTTCATCCTTTTGCTTTCCCAGATAAAAGATACTGCTTCTGCAGGAGGAATCACAGATTCAGGAGGGCTGACAGGTTTTCAATCATGGCACAGTTCTGCAGAGATTCAAACAATATGATGTAAAAATCTCTGCAGAGATTCAAAAATTCAAATATCTGTTTTCAGCTTCTTCTGCCACTCCCCCTTTTACATTTTTTCCAATCCCCCCCTCTCTCTTTCTCTCTCCCTCCCTCTCTCTCTGTCTCTCTCTCTCCCTCCACTTCCCTCCTTTCCTTCCTTTCTTTATTTTTCTTGGCCTATTTGATAGTCAGGCATTAGTGTAATGGGATACGAATTATTTTCTTCAGTTCATGCTATATTAATAACACTGATTCACCAAAGGCCCTCCCTCTCTGTTTGTCCATTTATTCTCTTTTGCTGTTTCAATTCCTACTACTACCCCCACCACAGAAAAGCAGGTGTTGGGGTTTAAAGTGCATTCCTCATTGGAAAGTGTTCTTGTGGAACGTGTATTGTTGTATGTGTTTCTATTTCCTATCCATGTGCATCATTTCTTTCTGTTTGCCACTGTGTGCTGTGGTTTGATGTTCATTTACATGCTACATCTGATCCAATGTGCCTAATAGATGCTGTCTATGTTTCTGGGTGTGCATTCCTGCACTGACCTATCCATTTTCCACCAATGGACACCCCAACCCAAACAACACTGCCATGTATATCCTCATTCGTGTTCACTATGTACCTGTATGAGATTTTCATAGGGACAAATATTCAGGAGAGGAATTGCCTGTTATAGGTGTATTTTAGTTGTCCAGGTAGTGCCATACTGCTTTCCAAAGAATGGCTGCTTTAAACTATTCTCCCAGGGGTAAAATGCTTATGCATATACATCTCTCTGCACTCCTTGCCATGTTCAGATCTACTCATTTTCTAATTTTTGTCAGTCTAGTAGATGTAAAGTAATATATCATTGTCTACCAACTTGGGGTTTTTTTGGTATTGGCGGAGGGTGGTTTTCTTCTGTAAATTTTCCGATTATTTCTTTGACTCTTTTTATTCTCAGATTGCTGCCCCACACTTGATTTGTAGTTCTAATATATGGTAGATAAAAAATATTTTTTCATTGTAGACATAGCATGTATATTCTTTGTCACCTATTAACTTTGCCCAAATGATTCTTAGTGAAGCAAAACCCAAACTGCTTAACTTTGATGTAACTGAATTTATTAAAGTTTAAAGTTTTGCCTGTATTTTATTTTTTGTTTCAAGTTTTTTATTTCAATTCTAATCTTTTAACATAGAGTAATATTGGTTTCAGGAGTAGAAGTTATTGATTTATCAATTACAAATAACAGCCAGAGTTCATCACCACAAGTGCCCTTTTTAATGCCCATCACCCATCTACCCCATTTCCCACACACCTCCCTCCATAAATCCTCAGTTTGTTCTCTATCATTAAGTGTCTCTTGTGGTTCGTTTCCCTCTATTCTCACCCCCGCCATGTGCTCATCTGTTTTATTTACTAAATTCCATGTGTGAATGAAATCATATGGTATTTGTCTCTCTCTGACTGGCTTATTTCACTTAGCATAATACACTCTAGCTCCAACCACATTGTGGCAAATGGCAAGATTTCATTCTTTTTGATGGTTGAGTAATACTCCATTGTATGTATAAAACACATCTTCTTTATCCGTTCATCAGTCTATGGGCATTTGGCTCTTTCCATAATTTGGCTATTGTTGAAAATGCTAGTATAAACATTGGCATGCATGTGCCCCTTTGAATCACTATTTTTGTATCCTTTGGGTAAATACTAGTAGTACAATTGCTGGGTCATAGGGTAGTTCTATTTTTAACTTTTTCAGGAATCTCCATATTGTTTCCACAGTGGCTACACCAGTTTGCATACCCACCAACAGTGTAAGAGGGTTCCTCTTTCTCTTCATCTTTGTCCATCATCTATTGTTTCCTGCACTGTGAATTTTAGCCAGTCTAGCAGGTGTCAGGTGGTATCTCACTGTGGTTTTGATTTGTATTTCACTGATGATGATTAATATTGAGTATCTTTTCATGTGTCTGTTAGCCATCTGGATGTTTTTGGAAAAAAATATATTCCTGTCTTCTGCTACTTTCCTCACTGGATTATTTGGTTTTTTTTTTAAGTGTTGAGTTTGATAAGTTCTTTATAGATTTTGGATACTAACACTTTATCAGATGTGTCATTTGCAAATACCTTCTCCCATTCCATAGGCTGCCTTTTAGTTTTGTTGTTTGTTTCCTTCACTATGCAGAAGTTTTTATTTTGATGAAGTCCCAATAGTTCACGTTTGCTTTTGTTTTCCTTGCCTCTGCCGATGTGTGTGGTAGGAAGTTGCTACTGCTGAGGTCAAAGAGGTTGTTGCCTGTGTTGTCCTCTAGGATTTTGATGGTCCTGTCTCATATTTAAGTCTTTGATGCATTTTGAATTCATTTTTGTGTATGGTATAAGAAAGTGGTCCAGTTTCATTTATCTGCTTGTTCCTTTCCAGTTTTCCCAAAACCATTTGATAAAGAGTCAGTATTTTTTTTTTACACTGGATATTCTTTCCTGCTTTGTCAAAGATTGACCATATAGTTGTGGGTCCATTTCTGGGTTTTCTATTCTGCTTCACTGATCTCTCTGTGTGTTCTTCTGCCAGTACCATACTACCTTGATCATTACAGCTTTGTAATATAACTTGATGTCTGTAACTGTGATGTCTTCAGCTTTGTTTCTCTTTTTCAAAATTGCTTTGACTCTTCAGGAAATTTTGTGGTTCCATACAAATTTTTTGTATCTTTTTAAGTTTGCTGTAGCTCTGTGAAAAATGCTGGTGTTATTTTGAGAGGAATTGAAGTAGTAAAGTAAATTGGGTAGTAAAGACATTTTAACAATATTTGTTCTTTCAATCCATGAGCATGGAATATTTTTCCATTTCTTTATGTTGTCTTAAATTTCTTTCAGAAGTGTTCTAAAATTTTTAGAATATAGATATTTGGTTAGGTTATTCCTAGGTATCTTATGAGTTTTTATGCCTTTGTAAGTGTAATGCTGATTTCTCTTTCTGCTGATTCATTTTTGTTGTAAAGAAGTGAAACTTTTTTCTATGTTGATTTTGTATCTTGTGACTTTCCTGAATTTATGTATCAGTTCTAGAAAATTTTTGGTGAAGAGTTTTGTGTTTTCTACATACAGTATCATGCCATTGGTGAATAGTGAAAGTTTGACCACTCTCTTGGCAAGTTGAATATATTTTATTTCTTTCTGCTGTCTGATTGCTGAGGCTAGGACTTCTAGTACTATGGCACATAACAAGTGTGACAGTGGGCATCCCTGTCTTCTTCTTGACCATAGCAGTAAAGCTCTCAGTTTCTTCCCATTGAGGATGTTGTTAGCTCTGGGTCTTTTATATATGCCCTTTATGATGTTGAGTATGTTCCCTCGATCCCTACTTTGTTGTGGGTTTTTATCATGAATGGATGTTGTACTTGGTAAAATACTTTTTCCTGCATCTACTGAGAGGATCATATTGTTCTTATTTTTTATTTTATTTTGTGTAGTATATCACATTCATTGAATTTCAAATATTTGTTTCTTTCTATATCATATATTTCTACTCTAATCTTTATTATTTCCCCTCTTCTGATAGTTTTAGGCTTTATTTCTTGTCCTTTTTCCAGCTCTGTTAGGTATAAACTTAGGTTGAATATTTGAGATTTTTCATGGTTGCTGGATGTATTTATATATTGAGGTTCTTGTTATATATCCCTTCTTATGTATGCTTTTGCTGCACCCCAAATTTAGTCCTTTGTGTTTTCATTTTCATTGGCTTCCATGTATTTTTTTTCCAATTTCTTCTTTAATGTACTGGCTGACCCATTAATGCTTTAGTAGAATTACCTTTAACCTCAATGAATTTGAGGTCTTTCCAAATTTTTTTCTTGTGGTTGGCCTCAAGTTTCATAGTATTGTCTGATATTATGCATATTATGATCTCAATCTTTTTGTACTTGTTGAAGACTGATTTGTGATCTAGTATGTGATCTATTCTGGAGATTGTCCCACTTGCACTTGAAAAGAATGTGTACTCTACTTCTTTAGGATGAAATGTTCTGAATATATCTGTTAAATCCATCCAGCCCAGTATGTCATTCAAAGCCATTGTTTCCTTCTTGATTTTCTGCATAGATGATATGTCCATTGATATAAGTAGGGTATTAAAACCCCCTACCATTATTGTATTATTATCAATGAGTTCCTTTACGCTTGTTATTCATTGTTTTGTATACTTGGGTGCTCTCAAGTTGGAGGCATCAATATTTAAAATTGTTAGATGTCCTCATTGGATAGGCTTCTTAATTGGGACCTAGAACCCTTCTTCATCTCTTGTTACAGTCTTGGTTGAAAATCTAGTTTTTCTGATATAAATATTGCTACTCTGGCTTTTTTTTTACATTGGCTTGCGTGATAAATGGTTTTCCTTCCCCCCACTTTCATCTGCAGATGTCTCTAGGTCTTAAATGAGTCTCTTGTAGGCAGCATATAGATAAGTCTTGTTTGTTTTGTTTTGTTTTGTTTTGTTTTGTTTTTACCCATTCGAACACCCTATTTCTTTTGATTGAAGGACTTAGTCAATTTAAATTTAGAGTGATTATTAATAGATATGAATTTCATCCATTTTATTACTTGTTTTTTCTGGAGATTTTCTCTGTTCCTTTCAGTCTTTGTTGTTTTTGGTCTTTCTTAATTATTCAAAGAGTCACCTTTAATATTTCTTGCAGAGCTGGTTTAGTGGTCATGAACTCTTTGAGATTTTGTTGGGAAACTCTTTATCTCTCTTTCTATTCTGAATGATAACCTTGCTGAATAGAGTATTCTTGGCTGCATATTTTTTCCCATTCAGCACTTTGACTATATCATGCCACTCCCTTCTGGCCTGCCAACTTTCTGTGGATAAGTCTGCTACTATCCTTATTTATCTTTGTAAGATAGGGATTTCTTTTCCCTTGTTTCTTTTAGGATTGCTTTCTTATCATTGTATTTTGCAAATTTTAGTGTGATATGTCTTGGTGTTGGGCTGCTTTTGTTGATTTTTCTGGAAGTTCTCTATGCCTCCTGGATTTGGATGTCTGTTTCCTTGTCTAGATTAGGGAAGTTTCAGCTATAATTTGCTCAAATAAAACTTCTTCCCCCTTTTCTCTCTTCTTCTTCTTCTTCTTCTTCTTCTTCTTCTTCTTCTTCTTCTTCTTCTTCTTTGACTCCTTACACATTGTAGAGTCCCTGGGTTTCTTATGTCTACATTTATAATCCAATATTTTCCTTTTCCTCTTCTTCTCAGCTTCATTATTTTCCATAATTATCTTCTATATCACATATTAATTCCTCTGCTTCTTCCTTCCTATGGTCATTACATCCAATCAGTTTCACATCTTGGTTATAGCAGTTTATATTTCAGCTTGACCAGTTTGTAGGTCTTTTATCTCTGCAGTAAGGGACTCCCTGGTGCTTTCTATGCTTTTCTCAAGCCCAGTGTTCTTATGATTATTGTTTTAAATTCTGGATCAGCCATATTATTTATATATGTTTCGATTAGATCTTTGGCCACCATGACTTTCACTTGTTCTTTCTTTTGAGATGAATTCCTCTGTCTTGGCATTTTGTCTAGGTATCTGTCTTCTGTAACTTAGAAAAGCCAGTTATCTTTCTTGCTCCTGAGAGTAATTGTTTTGTAAATAAGAGGTCATATAGTGACCAAGGACTGGCATTTCAAGAAATGTTTCTGCTGTATACTGTGCGCACTCTGCTATTGTATTTTGACTGCTCTTTCCCTTAGGTCATTCATCTGCAGAATTTCAGTTTACCTGAAGTGTGAGTGTTTCGATCTTGTCCAGTGTGTAGAGAGTTTTAAGTAGATATGTTTTGGTCTGCTTGTTAAAAGAGGCTAGCTCCAATTTCCACTAGATCTGAAACTTTGCAGCACTCTATAATGGGTAGATTTGGTGCATATGGAGATTTGTGCTGGTCTTCTGCTGCCACTCTGGCTCTCAGGCACACTTGCCCTCATACAGAAGCACCTGCAGGCTTCAGGCAGTTGGTCTTTGTGTAAGCAGCTCAAGCTTCCACTGCAGGTGCTGTGCTGCTCATTGTAGTCTGTCTGTGCTGATGAGTGGGGATAAAAATTGAGTCAGCTAGCTCTATCCTCCCTGGAGAGGGAAATTCATGCCCAAAGCTGTTCCAGAAGCCCTCACAGAAGAGCAAGCTATCTCCCTTCATTGTTCTAGACATCCCTCAAATCTCTGCCTTCATCCTGTCTATGTCTCAGCCATCTGCCCACCCAGCAGTGCAGTGCTCTCTGTTTTATTTCATGCAGGGACTGGGTTTTAAAGCTCTAAATTTTAGGTACCAGGTGCAGTGTGGATCCCTGCTGATCCTCTGGGTGAGGGTCTCACACGGGGCTGGTGCTGGTTTGTTCCAGAAGGGCAGTTTCACAAAGCCACAGGGGCTTGGAGTGTATGGTAAAGCACATCAAAAAGCCATCCTCAACAACTGTCCCTGCTTACATTTTGGTGAAAGAGCAATGCAATCACACCTGCAGGCTCTTTTGTCTCCTGAAAGGCAGCACCGCCTCTCAAATGTACTCCATTAAGGGTAACTGTCTCTCCCAGTAAAATCTGGGGGATCCTCACACCAAGCTTTCCCTCTTCTGGGCCTCTGCCTTTCTTCTCCACAGGAGTACTTCTACACCTACCAGGATCCACCCTGGTGATGATGAGGACTTCTGCAACTTTAGACTTTGAGCTTCGCACCTTATAAAAACTTGTGATAATCAGCTCATCTCATTTTGCCTGTCAGTGGCTTTGGGGAAGTGTTTTCTTGTGCAATGCCCTGCACCCTGCCCTTCTCCCTCCTCTCTCTCTCTCTCTCTCTCTCTCTCTCTCTCTCTCTCTCTCTCTCTCTCTCTCTCTCTCCCCCTGATCAGGGTTCCCTCCCCTCTGCAGTAGCAGCAGTACTTTTCTTGCCAAAATCGTGTCTCCACATCTCCTACCTTACATGATGTGGTCTCTTTTCTCCCCCTTTTGTGCAATTTGTTCACTCAGTCCTCAGAACAATTTCCTGGGTATTCAGAATAATTTGATATTTATCTAGCTGTGTTCAAAAAATGAGGCAACCATGGGTCCTCCTACTATTCCAGGACCTTAACCCCAGAAAGAAACCTGTATTTTCTTCTTTGGACATTTGTTTAATAAGTTTTTTTTTTACCATTCCTAAGTCACAGTGATTTTCTTCTGTTTTTATAATATAAATCATTATATAGTCTTATCTTTAATATTACTGTCTTAGTACACTTGGGGTTCACTCTTTTATGTGGTGTTAGGGATACAGCTGTATTTTCTGCATATAGTGATCCATATTTCCCAACATTACTTTTTAAAATATTTTTATTTATTTAATTTACATCCAAGTTAGTTAGCTTATAGTGCAACAATGATTTCAGGGGTGGGCTCCTTAATGCCCCTTACCCATTTCGCCTATCCCTCCTCCAACAACCCCTCCAGCAATCCTCTGTTTGTTCTCCATATTTAAGAGTCTCTTATGGACTCTTAAAAACTGAAAACAAACTGAGGGTTGATGGGGGGGGAGGGAGGGGAGGGTAGGTGATGGGCATTGAAGAGGGCATCTTTTGGGATGAGCACTGGGTGTTGTATGGAAACCAATTTGACAATAAATTTCATATATTAAAAAAAGAAAAAGAAATAAGTGTTTAAAAAATTTAAAAAAAAGTCTCTTATGGTTTGTCCCCCATCCTATTTTTATATTACTTTTGCTTCCCTTCCCTTGTGTTCATCTGTTCTGTGTGTTTAAGTCCTCATATGAGTGAAATCACATGATATTTGTCTTTCTCTGACTAATTTCTCTTAGCATAATACCCTCTAGTTCCACCCACATAGTTGCAAATGGCAAGATTTCATTCTTTTTAAAAATTTTTTTTAATGTTTATTTATTTTTGAGACAGAGAGAGACAGAGCATGAACGGGGGAGGGGCAGAGAGAGAGGGAGACACAAAATCGGAAGCAGGCTCCAGGCTCTGAGCCATCAGCCCAGAGCCCGACGCGGGGCTTGAACTCACGGACCGCGAGATCGTGACCTGAGCTGAAGTCGGACGCTTAACCGACTGAGCCACCCAGGCGCCCTAAGATTTCATTCTTTTTGATTGCCGAGTAATACTCCATTGTATATATATACCACATCTTCTTTATCCATTTATCCATCAGTGGACATTTGGGCTCTTTCCATACTTTGGCTATTGTTGATGGTGCTGCTATAAACATGGGGGTGCATGTGCCCCTTCGAAACAGCATACCTGTATCCCTTGGATAAATACCTAGTAGTGCTATTGCTGGGTCATAGGGTAGTTCTATTTTCAATTTTTTGAGGATCCTCCATACTGTTTTCCAGAGTGGCTGCACCAGTTTGCATTCCTACCAGCAGTGCAAAAGAGATCCTCTTTCTCCGCATCCTTGCCAGCAACTGTTGTTGTCTGAGTTGTTAATGTTAGCCATTTTGACCGGTGTGAGGTGGTACCTCATTGTGGTTTTGATTTGTATTTCCCTGATGATGAGTGATATTGAGCATCTTATCATGTGTCAGTTGGCCATCTGGATGTCTTCTTTGGAGAAGTATCTATTCATGTCTTTTGCCCATCTCTTCACTAGATTATTTGGTTTTTTTGGGTGTTGAGTTTGATAAATTCTTTATAGATTTTGGATACTAACCCTTTATCTGATATGTCATTTGCAAATATCTTCTCCCATTCTGTTGGTTGCCTTTTAGTTTTGCTGATTGTTTCCTTCACTGTGCAGAAGTTTTTTTTTATCTTGATGATGTCTGAAGCAGCTACCTAAATGGTAAATATTCCTACATTGTTTTCCAGCCCACTTCAGCATTTAGTGTTTGACAGGCCATCTTCAATTTATCTACTTCAACATTTTTTCCATTTCCTTGACAAAAAAAAAAGTTATAGCTACACTATAAAAGACATTATTTCATAGGATACAAAATTCATTTAACTCTATACTATCTAATAGATTAAGTGTATATGTCTCTATATAATATTGGTAAAAAGACTGAGTTACCATATTATAAAAAGTTATCATTTTATTCTTACATTAGCTATCAGATTACAGAACTCACCAGATTTGGGGTATGTGACTATGAAGACATCATCTTCTCTGATTTCAAAATCATTTAATGTTTCTAGAAAGCCTATATCAAGTCCTGGGCGGCTAAAATAATATCCTTTAAAGTTGAATAAAAATGAGTCTATGTCTTCCATATTTCAGTTGCCTGCTAAGACAGAAAAAAATATTTGAAAGAAATTTAGTAAAATTTTATGTTATCTTCCCTTCTGTATCTTCAGTTGTTGGTCATATACTAAGAGAAGAAATTGATTTCTTGTTTTCTCCACAAACACTGATAACCAGCAGGCTCTCAAAGCTACTATCCTGGATTTGAGATGTGTGGAGTTTGGTCCAATGCCAGGAGCCAGTTGTTCATGGGATGGGTCTTAGTTTTATGTGTGTGTGCTCCATTTTTGTAACCACAGGAAAAATAATTAAAAACTAATTATGTAATTGCAAAAAAAATGCTCTTAATCAGAAATCATACATAATATATATGTATAGCTATATAAACAGTAAAAATGAATATACAAACTTGACTTGAATAGGCTTTAGAAACATTTGTCTCTTGCCACTCCATATACAGCTGGGTTTTTCATCCCTGGAACTGAAGTACAATATTTTAGCTTTTAGCATGTTTATAGAAGTTTTCTTTATATACTTTCTGGGTATGAGTTATCTATTCATAAGGTTTTTGGTAACTTGTAATTTAAACTTTGTTTTATTTCCTAACTTGCAACTTGTTTAGAGTAATTGAGAAGGTACAAGTATGAGCTAACAGACATGAATGTATTCCAGGATACTTGATAAATTGCGTGTGAGCAGTTAAATTGTCAATAATGACCATGTGAACAACGGCACAAAGTATGAAAGAAAACATTCAAATTATGGATCATATGTAGATAGTGAAAATTAAACTTTGTGACTCATCATTGATGGATATATTTTGCCTTTCATTATTATCAGTCAGTAGCCTTATGAGAAAATCTTATTTTGATACTTATGAACTCTGAGGTTTTAGTTGACTTGGGGGTTCTTCCAGATGACTCTGAAGTGTACTTTTTTTCTATTTCCCATAATAGTTGGTCACTGGAAGGCTGACAAAAGAAGACCTTCAGACTCACACAATTCAAAAGCAATTCCAGGAAGCCTGGGCCAAGAGTCATTAAAGGAAAAAGGGAAATAAGTGATTGTTTAGAAATATATTTTTATAGTCACACTGTTACTGGAAAAACTGGGATTGATAGTGTCTATTTACAAAGGAGACTTATGAAAGCTGCAAGTTAGTTGCAATCATCAACATGAATTCACATCCAAGGAAGGAAGTCGGGGACCAGACAGGCAAGGATGGAGGAACAGAGAGGAGATAAGTTATTCTGTCTCTAGAGTTATTTAAGGCATCTCTTCTTTGCCCTCTTGTGTTTAAAGAAACAACCCAATTTATACCTCCATACCCATTGGTTCTAATATTAACCCCCAGTGTTAAGAAGCAGTGGCTCCCTAAGAGTAGTCAATTCCATATCTTGGGACCAAAACTAGAACTATGAGCCTGTAACATCTTGATCATTTCATAAAATAAATATAATTATATCATCTTATATTCTACTTTTATTAGATCCTAGTATAATTACTATCATGGCGAATTATATCTTTCTTTTAGTATATGTTCCTAAATCTCTAAATAAATATTTAAAATAATATAATGGTTCAGTTTATTGAAAGTCTAAGCAAAGAGTTGCAGTATATT
Source organism: Felis catus (assembly GCF_018350175.1). Lineage (NCBI taxonomy): Eukaryota > Metazoa > Chordata > Mammalia > Carnivora > Felidae > Felis > Felis catus. Next base: position 104,925,193 of record NC_058372.1, on the reverse strand, counting down.
TTTGTTTCATACATAAGAACTGATAGCTTACATACAATTAGCCTAGTGTTTAGAACATTGCCAAATATCTGAAACTGCATAAATAGTACAGTTCAGGGGCGCCTGGGTGGCTCAGTCAGCTAAGCATCCAACTTCAGCCCAGGTCATGATCTGATAGTTCGTGGGTCCGAGCCCCGTGTTGGGCTCTGGGTTGACAGCTCAGAGCCTGGAGCCTGCTTCAGATTCTGTGTCTCCCTCTCTCTCTGCCCCTCCCCCACTCATCCTCTGTCTCTCTCTCTCTCTCTCTCTCTCTCTCTCTCTCTCAAAAATAAATAAATAAACATTAGAAAAAAATTTTTTTTGATTTGTACAGTTCAGACAGGAGAAAGGAAGCATACTATGGTCACCTCTAAAAGTACCAATTTTGCATATGAATTTTTTTAGCTGAAGGCAATTAAGAATGAGCAGATACAGAATCTTTTTTATATTTTCCTAAGTTCTTAAAAGAATCTAGATGAGGGTGCCTTTACCATGAAGAGAGCTACTCCCACATATAACTTTTTATTTCTGAAAAACTCCAACCACATGGCAGGACAAACATCTGTTAACCAAAAGTGAGCTCTTCTCAACTTCCTGTGAATTGTCTTCCCCCTTTTTGAATACCCTACCCTTTTACCTCATTCTTCTTAGGATGGTATATAAGCCTCAATTGTCATATTGTTTTGGACTCTGTATGCCTTTGTGGGGCTCCCATACGTATATAATTAAATTTGTCTCCTGTTAATCTGTTTTATGTCATTTTATCTATTAGACCATCCAAAGAACATAGAATGGAGAAAGGAAAAGATTTTCACTCTCAGTAAAGAATAAATAAATTCACTATACTAGTTCTTCGAAATGAAGAGTTAACTTCTGAAATAAAAGCTAGTGGGAGGAATAATTCTGTTGCTGCTGATGGAGAAGGACACAGATAAAGACTAAATTTTCCAGGAGGAGATTTAATGATTCAACAGTTAGCAGAGCTCCCATAATCAGGAACTCATTGAGAGGGAGGGATTAGGCTGATATTGAGCAGTAGATCATCCAATAATCTAGTAAAAATCATCGATACATTTCCCACAAATAATGGATGGTAAATGGTTCAAGAAGCTGGGTGCTATTCAGAGCTATTGGGCAGGGATCAAAGTCTCTGCTTTTGAATTATACCAGAAAATAGGGATGTATTTATTTGTTGTCCCACTCATGATTCTCTAATGCCCGTAGATAAGGAGTATAATTATTAGGTTGTTTCTACATCAATGGCACTACTATTGGTGTCTTAAGTCTTTGTGTTGTTTCTTATCAAACAGGAATGAGAATACGTGTATGTGAACAACTGAGAAGTTGAGAGGAGAAATCCATATCTACAAGGAGTAAATACAAAGCTTTGAAGGATTAGGCACTTTCCCCAATTCTTTTTATTTTATTTTTTTTTATTTTTTAAATATTTATTTTTGGGAAAGAGACAGAGTGTGAGTGGGGGAGGAGCAGAGAGAGAGGGAGACAGAATCTGAAGCAGGCTCCAGGTTCTGAGCTGTCAGCACAGAGGCCAGTGTGGGGCTCAGACTCACGAACCACCACGAGATCATAACCTGAGCTGAAGTCGGGGGCTTAACCGACTGAGCCACCTACGCGCCCCACACTTTCTCCAATTCTACTATATGCTTGACACAAGTGTAATACTCATGATAAGCACCAATCACCATTTATCTGCCATTATCCCCCTCAGTTTAGTCACTGTTGGCAAGGACTTCATAGCACTGTATCAGGGGGAATGATGGGTCCTGGGGTTCGCTCTTCAAGTACAGTTTTGTGACCTGTTTTTCATGGGCTCCGCACTCTGTCCAGTAAGTTTGTGGTTTAAACAGAATAGACATAAAAGATAAACATTCTAATTCATAAGAATTCACTCTAGTAAATCACTATACAAAATAAATAAATAAATAAATAAATAAATAAATAAATAAATAAATAAAACAATGCAAAAAAGCAGAACAACCACTTCTTGAACAAGATCAAAATCCAGAGAATGTATTATCAAAAAATTTCCATTTTCCACAAAAAGTACCATGTTCCAAAAAATAGGAAAGTGTAACACATATTCAGTAAAAAAAAGAGCAATTAATAAAAACTGTCTCTGAATGGACCCACATGCTGGATTAGCAAAGAAAACAGCTATAAAAAAAATACATTCATTTGTGAGTCACTAGATCTAAACTACAAGTTTGACCTGACAGATAAAAAAAAGAATCATGGAACATGAGGACAGATCAATAGAGAAAAGAATGAAATGAACAGAGAAACAAAGAATGAAGAAAACTGAACATAGCCTCAGGGAACTGTAGAATATATCAAACATATCAACATATGTAACAGAAGGAGAGAAAAAGAGCAGAAAAAAATCTTCGGAGTAATTGTGGCCAAGAACTTCTCAAGTTTGATGAAAAATAGTAATTTACACATCCATGAAGCTCGACTAATAAGTAAGATAAACATGAATAGGTCTAAACTATACATATCACAGTTAAACATTGAAACATAAATTTTAGGATTGTTTATTTCTGTAACACATGTTTTTGCTATTTTGATGAATATTACATTGAAAATGTAGCTGCCTGTGGGTAGTATGGACCTTTAATGAAATTAATTCTTATCCAGAAACACAAGATGTCTTTCCATTTGTTTATGTCTTCTTTGATTTCTTTCAGCAAAGTCTTGTACTTTTCATTGTACAGGTCTTTTATTTCCCTGGTTAAATTTACTAAGATTTTATTGTTTTTGATACTATTATGAATGAGATATTTTTCCTTATTTCTTTATTTTTCAAATGTTTTATTTTTACTGTAAAGGAATTAAACTGATTTCTGTATATTGATTTTGTATCCTGTAATTTTACTGATTGTTGATTAGTCTCAACACTTTTATGATTGATTCTTTAGGATGTTCTCTTTATAAAATCCTATCTTCTGCAAAGAGTGACTATTTAACTTCTGCTTTTATGACTTGGATGCCTTTTATTTCTACATCTTGACTAATGACTCTAGTTAAGACTTCTGGTACCACAGGAGAGGTGAGAGTGAGCATCTGTGTGTTGCTTTTGATCTTACAGGAAACAGACTGAGATTTGCATGCAGACCAGGAAGTGCCTTCAGGGATAACACATGATGGAGTGAAGGCAAGTGTTCTGGGCAGAGGGAGAAGTTGAACTGGAGTGCAATAGCTTTGGGTAGTATGGATATTTAATGAAATTAATTCTTCGAATCCACAAACATGAGCTGTCTTTCTGTTTGCTTATGTCTTTGATTTCTTTCAGCAAAGTCTTGTAGTTTTCACTGTAAAGGTCTTTCGCTTCCCTAGTGAAAGTTACTAAGATTTTTTGTTTGTTTTTGATGCCTAGTATGAATGAAATACTTTTCTTTATTTCTTTTTCAGATGTTTCATTATTTCTATGTAGAAATGAAATTGATTTCTATATATTGATTTGTATCCTGCAGTTTTACTCAGATTGTTGACTAGTGTCAACAATTTTATAATTGACTCTTTGGGATTTTCTATATATAAAATCATATCTTCTGCAAAGAGTGACTATTTTATGCCTTTCTGATTTGGATGCCTTTTATTTCCATGCTTTCCCTAATTACTTGAGGTGGGATGTCTAGTATCACTGGCGAGGTGAAAGTGGGCATTCATGTCTTGCCCCTGATGTTAGAGGAAAAACTTTCAACCTTTCACTATTGAATACGATATTAGCTGTGGCTGTCATGTATATAGTTCTTAGTATTCTAGATACAACCCTTTTCTACTTAATCTATTAAGGGCTTTTATCATGAAAGGATGCTGTGTGTTAGCAGTTGCATTTTCTGTGTCTAGTGAGATAATCATGGTGTTATCTTTGATTTTACTGACATATTACCTTTATTGAGTTATGTGTGTTGAAGAAAACTTGCATCCCAGAGATAAATCCCACTTGGTCCAAGTGTATAATATGTTAATGTGTTCTTGAATTTGGTTTGCTTTTTTGTTGAGAATTTTTCCATTAGAGATATTGGTTTATAGTTTTCTCTTCTTGAAGTGTCCTTATCTGGTTTTGGTATGAGGGTGACACGGGCTTCACATAATTAGACAGGAAGAATGCCCTCTTCTTTGATATTATGCAAGAGTTTATGGCAAATCGCTGTTGTTGCTTAACATGTTTGGTGGAATTTACTTGTATAGCCATCTGCTCCTGTTTTTTTATTATTATTATTATTATTATTATTATTGGGTTGATTACTGATTCAATGTCGTTACTCTTCATTTGTCTGTTCATATTTTTATTTTTTCTTGATTCAGTCTTGGTAGGTGATGTGTGTCTAGAAATGCATCCATTCCTTCTAGGCTTTGTAATTTGCAGGCATACAATTGTTTATAGTAGTCTCTTATACTCCTATCTATTGCTGTAGTGTCAACTGAAATGTCTTCTTCTCATCATTAATTTTATTTGATGCATCTCTCTTTTGTTCTCAGCTAGTCTAGCTAAAGTTTTGAAATTTGGTTGATCTTTTAAGAACCAGAGCTTAGTGTTGTTTTTTTCTTTTTATTGTTTTCCTTATACACATTTTATTTATCTCTGCTCTGGTCTCTGGTCTTTATTATTTCCTTCCTTCTTCTAACTTTGGGCTTAACTTCTTGTTCTCCAAGCTGTAAAATTAGTCTATTTGATGTCTTACTAATTTTTTGATATGTGTTGTTATTAAATTTCCATTCAGAACAGTTTTTTCTGCATCCCATAAGATTTGATATGTTGTTTAAAAAGAAGTTTCATGTGTTTTATTTCCATTTAATATGTTTTGAGGTAATGTTTTACTTTCCTTTTGGTTTATTTTTGGTTCATTCATTACTCAGAAGTGTGCTGTTCAGTTTCCACATATTTGTGGATCTTTTAACTTTCTTATTGTCAGTTTCATACATAGAGAAGATAGTCTGAAATTTTCTATGATTTTTTTGTCCTATTTTATAACCTACGCTGTAGAATAATGAAATGAATGTGTACTTTGCAGATATTGGATGGAATGTTCCATAGATGTCTCTTAAGTTCATTTCTTCTAAGGTATGGTTCCATTTCAATGTTTCCTTTTGATTTTCTGTCTGGATAAGGTATCTACTGCTGATAGTGGAGTAATGAAGTTTCCTACTACTACTGGATTGCTGTACAATTCTCCCTTAATATCTGTAAGTATTTGCTTATTAGATTCAGTGCTTAAAAGTTGGTAGTACAAATACTTGTGGTTTTTATATCTTCTTGATGTACTGACCTCTTTACCAGTATATAATGACCTTCTTGTCTCTTGTTACTACCACATTTAAAAAATATGTATTTATTTATTTTGAGAGAGAGAGAGAGAGAGTCCCTGGCAGGCTCAGTGCCACAAATGCAGAGCATGGCATGGGCCTAAACCTTGTATGATTATGATCTGAGCTGAAACTAAGGGTCTGACATTTAACTGACTGAGACACTCAGGCTTCCCCGCTACTACTTTTTTTTTAATGTTGATTTATTTATTTTGAGAAAGAGAATGAGTGCACTAGTGGGGAAGGGGCAGAGAGAGAGAGAGAGAGAGAGAGAGAGAGAGAGAGAGAGAGAGAATCCTAAGCAGGTTTCACACTGTCAGCATGGAGCCTGATGAGGGGCTTGATCTCAAGATCAAGAGATCATGACCTGAGCCAACATCAAGAGTGGGACATGTAACTGACTGAGCTACCCAGGTGCCCCAGCCACTTTCAACTTGAAATCCATTTCTTTTGATATATAAGATATAAGATATATGTATTGTACCTACTTTCTTTTTTTTTGTTTTTTGTTTTTTGTTTTTGTTTTTGTGTTTTGCTTGGCAAATCATCTTCCATCCTTTCATTTTGAAATTATGTATGTCTTTAGAGCTGATATATAAAGCTCCTTTAGGCAACATGTCATTGGGTTTGTTTTTCATCCAACCAGCCACTGTATGCTGTATGATTAGTAAGTTCATCCATTTACATTTAGGGTAATTATTAATATGTAAGGATTAGTAGTGTTCTTTTACCTTTTGCTTTCTGGTTATTTTCTATCTATATTGGTTCTTTTTTATTCTCTTTCTATCTACCTTTGTACCTTGGTGGTTTTTCTCATTACTTGCTTAGTCTTCCTTTTTTTCTTTTTAAAATTTCTTTATTTAATTTGAGAGAGGGAGAGAGAGAGAGGGAAAGAGAGAGAGAGAGAGAGAGAGAGAACGAGCACAGGAGGGAGCAGAGAGACAACTAGAGAATCCCAACCAAGCTCCAGTGCTATCAGTGCAGAATCTAATGAGGGGCTTGAACTCAAAAACTGTGAGTCAAAACCGAGTCAGATGCTTAACCTGCTGAACCACCCAGGCACCCCTTAGCTTTTCTTCCTTTCTTTTTTTTAATGTTTTCTGCATGCTCTAGATTTTTGCTTCATGATTGTCTTGAGCCTTACATAAAACTCACTAGTTTTTTTTTCTTTTGCTAACAATTCATATTTATTTACCTATGATGGTTCCACTCTTTCCCTCCTCCTCTTTAACGTCTTTGATGTCACAAATTGCCTCTTATGATGCAATGAATTCACTAAACAATTGTAGTGTCTATCATTATTTCGAATGCTCTCTCCTTTTAACTTTTATTCTATAATTGTTTTACAAATTATTCTTAAACAAAGTTAATCTTCCAATTTTTTACTGTCTGTATCACTTTTATCAGAGTTTTGTGTGATTTCATTTTTTGTGTGTCACTAGTGCCTTTGCATTTCAGCTGGAAGAGTTCTTTCTGCATTTCTTGCAAGGTAGGTCTATAGGTGGTGAACTTCCCCAGCTTCTGTTTGTCTGGGAAATCCCTTATTTTCCTTCATATCTGAACACCTTTGATGGATAGAGTATTCATGACTGGCTTGTTTATTTTATAATACTTTGAAAATGTCACTCCATTATTTCCTGGCTTTCAGACTTCCTGCTGAGAAATCTGCTGATAGCCTGAGGGGGAGATATCCATTGTGGGCTAATTGTTTTTTCCCATTGCCCCTAAAGTTCTTTATCTTATTAAAGATATTCATTATAATGTGTCTTTGAGACTGTCATTTTGCACTAAGATAACAAAGTGTTCCATTAGCTCTGTGAACTTGTATATTACTCCCTCCCCAGGATTGGAAAACTCCCAGCAAATTATTTCTTTAAATAAACTCTGCCCCTTTAGTCTCTTCTCCTTCTGATATATGCATTATTCTTCTATTGGCTTTTCTAATACATCACATAGGGTTTCTTCTTTTGTTTGAAATCTTAGTTCTCTCTCCTCTTCCACTTTAATCATTTCTAAATTCATATGCTCCAGATAACTTATTTTCTCTTCCATCTCACCTGTTATATTTCCAATACTTCCTGATGGATTTTCATCTCATTTACTGAGTCCCTCAACTCCAGAAATTGTTTGGTTCTTTTTTTATAGTTTCAGTCTCTTTGGTAAAGTACCTCAGTTCATTAATTTTATGCCTGAGTTCACTTAACTGCCTTCTAAGTTTTCTTGTAGCTCATTGATTTATTCATTAAAAAAAGTTTCAAATTATATATCAATAAGATCACAATATTCTTTGTTTTTGAATTTGGTTGCTGGAGAATTGTCCTTTTTTTCTGTGTGATACCCGATTAGTATATTTTTCATAGTGGGTGAAATATGCCTTTGCCATCTCACCTGAAGTTTGAACACCATTCTTATGTAGGAAGGGCTTTGTTTACTTTGATTGTAACAGTTAAACAGATTGGCAATGAGAAACTTTACTTCTGTTTCCAAGGGAATTGTGGGCTTAGCCCTTGGGTCTTTGGGTGTGCCCAAGGACACTGGGATGGGTGGAAGGTATCTCAGAGGTCCCAAACTTCTTCCTGAAATACCAAGGCAGACAGCAGAACACATCTTCTGTCAATTCTCTTTCTCTGCCTTCTTCCCTTTCCATCCTTTGTCCCAGTCGCAGAGTTCTCTTCCGGGAAACCCAGGTGCTGCTGAAGAGCAACAGGCCCCTCCAGCTGCACCTGAGCAGTCGGGAGGACTTCACCTACCACCTGTGCTTTCCACCTCCTCTGCCTCCTCTGCCTCCTCTGCCTCCTCTGCCTCCTCTGCCGGTACCAGCACTGCCGCTCCTGCTGCTGCACCTCCGTTGGCCCCATAGCCTCTCTGGTTCTCAATCCACCCACTTTGGATGCACATGGATGGATCTCTCAGTCTCCTTGTATGCTGGGTAGAGGCACTTTCATTTATTCATGGTTGTCCAATTAGACATAATTGAAGGGGAGAGAAAAAGAACAACTTCCACTGCCAAGATACTGATGCCACCCCTACTACTCTAATTTCAATATGGTTGAATGAAAGATGTTAAACAAGGAGGATTTTCTTTCTGGAATTTTACCTAAAGGGGGACTGATATGAGGTTTATTAATTATTTATTTATTCATTTATTTTTAACATTTATTTATTTTGAGAGAGAAAACACACCTGGGGGAGAGGCAGACAGATGGGAACAGAGAGAGAGAGAGAGAAGGAGAGGGAGGGAGAGAGAGAACCTCAAGCAGGTTCCACACTGTCAGCTCAGAGCCCCATGCAGGGCTTGAACTCGCGAACAGTAAGATCATGACCTGAGCCAAAGTCCACTGCTCAACTGACTGAGCCACCCAGGCATCCTTGAGGTAGAGATGAGGTAGGAAAAAGCAGGCATAAAGGAAAAGGTAGGCAAAGAACCTAAGAATGGCCAGATTCCAAAGGACAATTATAGGTGCTTATTTATAGCTACAAAAATATTACTCATACCGGAACAGTGATAACTTTACAAGGAGTCCATGATTTATCTGAGATCAATTCATTCTAGAAGAGCTTAAAGGATATGATAGTTGCCCAAACCCCATTTAATATCCTAGGATCAAAACTCTATCACTCTACTTCTGGTTCCAGGATGATGGCATAAACCCCCTTCAGCCCATCTTTCACACATCTATAAATTTGGGACAAATACAAAAACCCCACAAGTGAAGGTACAATGCACCACTCTGTCCCCCTTTCTCTTCCTCTGTCCTTTCTGTGTGAAAATGGCTCCCTCTCTCTATGGCTCTTCTCTCCCCCATTTCAACTCACTGCACCTGGTACCTGCCAAGTTCCATGGCTCAAGTTATGAAGATTGTTGTGTTATTCCTCAGATAAATTTCCTAGGTGCTCAAAGTGGTTTGGTGCTGATCTTGCTGCCTTTCAGGGAGGAGACAACCTAAGGGTCTCCATACTACTCCACTATCTTAAATCCTTCCTCAGAGTGTTTTAATTGAAATCGTTTCATAAAATGTTTTACTTTGAGTTATCTCAGGAAACAGACTGAGATTTGCATGCAGAATGGGAAGTGCCCTCAGGAACACCACCTGTGAGGCAGTGAAGGCAGGTGCTCTGGGCCCAGGTAGAATTTGAACTGCAATGCAATAGCAAGAAAATCCACAAGTGATCAAACAGGGAATAAGGAGCTGGGATGCCCTTCAAAGTGTTTTAACTTGAGGCAGTTTTGCTACCACAGATATAAACGCAAGCAACATTTTTGCAATGGCAGCTGAAAGGGATGTCACCTGCACTGCTAAATGTTTTGTTTCCTCATGGATTCAATGGCACAAGGAAGTGGAGCAGTATTTGTCTTAGTCCAATCAGGCTGCTATCACAAGACTGCACAGACTGGGTGGCTTATAACAAGAGACAATTATTTCTCACAGTTCTGAGGCTGGGAAGTCCAAGATAATTACACTGGCCGATTCGTACCTAGAGAGAATCCCCTTCCTTCGTGGTCTTCTCACTGTGACCTCACATGGCAGAAGCAGCAAGGGAGCTCAAGTCTGCTTTTATAAGAGCCCTAATCCCAATCATCACCTCCCCATAGCTCACCTCCTAGCATCATCACCTTGGGGGTTAGGATTTCATCGTACGAGTTTCCGGGGGACACAAATATTCAGCCCATGGCAGTACACTTGTCCTGTATAATTTCATTGTGTGTGTGTGGCGGTGGGGATGTCAAGCAGGAAAGAAGGGGAAATTTGTAGACAAAGCCTTGTGAGTAAGTTCAGTGGTAACTCACCAACTTGACTGTGTTTATTAATTTTCCTTTTGAATAAATTTTCATGTTCAGGAAGTATTCTGATCCCCACCTTACAGATGAGAAAATTGAGGATCAGAGATTAAGTGAATGATTGAAAGCTCCCAGTTAGTAGGAGAGCCAATTATGGTGCTGATGTAAAGGTACAGTCCTTGGAAAGCAGTTTTGCATTTACACTTTTAGGTGTTTACTGAAAAACAATGAAAACCTATGTTCCCTCAAAGACTTATCCATGAATGTTCATAGCAGTATTATTCACAGTAGCCAAAAGTGAAGACAATTCAAATGTCCAACAACTGGTGAATAAGCAAAATGAGGTCTAACCACACAATGAATTACTATTCAGGAATAAAAATGAACCACATTTAATACATGCCACAATAAAAATTAACCTCTATGTTCAGAAAAAGAAAAATGAGTAAAGGTTGAATACAGCTTAGTGTGTGACTGGGTCTGGAGCACGGGAATAGAAATTAAGTGGCAAAGGGCACAAGGGACCTTAGAAAGTTGATTGACTTGTTCTAAAACTGAATTCTGTTGATGGTTGCAGAACTTTAAATTACTAAGTATTTGTAGGTCATACACCTAAAATGGGTTAATTTTATGGTATATAAATAATTCCTCAACAAAGCTGTCAAAAAAAGAGCTTATGGAAAGCTTATTTGATATGCTATTCAGAACGTTAAAGCCATTGGTTACTGCTCCTATAGTCTCTATATCAGATCATGATATGGAATAAATTACTTTAACTCTTGTCTTTTACCCCAAATCCATGTCAAGTAGAATGATAAGAGACTACTTCAGCTCAAGATTCTGACTAACTGAGAAAATTGCATGATAAGCTGCAGATCTATTACAAACATTTGGCTTCATAATAGACGCTCCTTTTCTTATATATGTCCCTCTCATATGCTTCAAAGGAAGTTAAAAATAATTAATTGAATACAGTGATTGAGAATAAGTAACAATTTCATGAAAAGAAGAAAACTTTAATTGGCTCTATTCTCAAGTGCAATGACCACTTCCATCTAAAAGTTGCCACCGAGTATCAATAGAGAAATCAGAGCCTTTCTTTGTTAAAACACAAAGACAGGTGGAGTCAGAGCTGTCCTATTTACTAGATTGAGATGAAGAATGTAAATTTTTCCATGAAAATATCTCTGAATAAAATTGTTTTTTTCATTACACAATCTACGGGATTCAGTTGATGATAATCTACCAAAGAAATCTTTGCAAGAAACTTGGACTTTACAATTCATGGGAAAGCTTAATGTAAAACAGGAGAATATTCATTGAGCATATCGCAAGGAAGTTATGGATTTAGATACAAGCAAGACAGAGCTTGTGGAAAGTAGTGCTTGAGCCTGTCATGTATTGACTATGTAGTTAGAAACAGCTAGCTCTTAATTAATATGTCTAAAGAAATCTTAAAGTGAATTTCTGTCACTCTAGTTTTTTTAATGATAAGTCAAGGAATTTGTTGAGAAAAAGGTTTTAGCACTGCACACATTAAAAGAGTCAGGGATGCTCGGCTCAAGGCCTGGAGCCTGCTTCAGATTTTGTGTCTCCCTCTCTCTCTGCCCCTCCCCCGCTCATGCTCTGTCTCTCAAAAATAAACATTTAAAAAAAGAAGAAGAAGAAGAAGAAGAAAGAGAGTCAAGGATGCCTGGGTGACTCAGTCGGTTAAGCAACCAATTTTTAATTCAGCTCAGGTCATGATCTTGCTGTTCTTTGAATTGAGCCCTTCATTGGGCTCTGCACTGACAACCTTCATCCTGCTTGGGATTCTCTCTCTCTTTCTGTCTGCCCCTCCCCTGCTTGCTCATTCTCTCTCAAAAGAAATAAACATTTTTAAAAAATTAAGAGAGTCAACTCTTGGTAAATTAAGAAAAATTCTGTAGGAAACAACTAATTGGCCCTTTACCACAATATCCTCAGATGATCTGACAGTGTCAGAAGGCAAGAGCTGAATCTTTTGTTCATTTATTCTTCCCAATAGGTATGAACATTCTGGGCACTGGTAGATTCTCTGAATCTTATTAACCCAAAGTGATGCTTGGCTTCCCATCAGAATGTCTCAGGATCCCAATACAGCTTGTCTCACTTAGGAACTCATGAAAGCAAACAGTGGAGAATGGACTTGCTCCGTTTCCTGAAAGGCAGGCAGAAAACCCTGGTGCAGAAATGCCACAGACCCTGGCAGCATAGATGGACAGAGAGTTTCAGGATTTTACTGCTGAACCTCAAGTATATGAGAAAAATCCACCTTTGTCACTCTACATGTTCTCTCTTGTCTTTAAAATTAATTTGATTATTTTCAAGTGAAATAAATTATCCATGTTCATGAACAATATATGTACATCACAATTAATCTATAAAGCAGTTGCCCTTGAAACCATTAATATTTAAAAACAATAATTTTTGGCATTCTGGATTTATTTGGCAAATTTTGATTTATTTCACCTAGAGAGTCCCACTGATTTTCTTTTAAAATTGTAAATATTTAGCTGTTTAGATACTGATATACCAATTATATTTCAACACAAATGTTTCTTATAGCCAGAAATATAATCACATTCTGGAAATAAGTATCAATATACAGAACACATATGCCTTAAAAACAACCATTTTTAAATTAAACTTTCTAAGACTCCTCCATTATCTGGAGCTATCAAAAACTATTTCAGAGTATTCAAGATTAAAAGATCAGAATGTTCTAGTGAAGTTAATTTCAGAAACTGTTGACCAGATCATTGGCTACCTTTTTCAAACTGTGAGAATGATTTTATAGAAAGATAGAGACATAGTCACACACACACACACACACACACACACACACACACACACACCAATTACTACTAAAATCAATACATAGAACCCATCAATGAATATAACTTAAAGTTTGGTTACAGACTACCCACAAATTTCAGATCTCTGGATCTTCCTGAAAGCCTGCAAAATCTAAATTTCTATGGAGTGGTGCCTGAAATCTAAATTTTCACACACAAACTAGGGTATTTGTATACAGTGAAGGTCCAAAAAACACTGTCATCAGGAATGTGTCTCGTGTTTGAAATACATCCTGTGCCTCACCTCAGGGATGATCATTTGGGTAAGGTAAATCAGATAGATCTATGTAAAAGGCAGTAGAAATACTTTCTTCATGTAGACAGAAGCATTTATGTATATTGTGAAATAATTAAACCTGTTAATTCACTGAGATACTATGAAAATTGTTTGCAGATTACCTATCAAAGATCTCAGGTTTCCCATTGATGAATTGTAGTTGATAAGTTCATCTCTGTTCCTAGAACACATGATAGTTCAATAACAAAAAGTATAAAGGAGTTTTTATGTTAATAGGATAAATGGATCACATCCACAGTAAGTGTTTCAGAAGAATGAATTATTATACACCATATGCCCAAGCCATTGGGAATCACTGGTACAACACCTGTGTCATCAACGAAGTCTTTAACAAGGACTACTTAATTTATTTTGGATTCATATTGACCTGCAGATGTATTTGAGGGTAAAAGTACAAAGAGATTATGAAAGCATTATTATCTCTAATTTCAAAATCATCTAAAAAGCCAATTTCAAGGTCTAAAAGTCCAAAAGAATGGGGAGGAGTTAACATAGCAGAGCAGCATGGAGACCCTGAGCTTGTCTCATCCCTGAAACACAGCTAGATCACCACCAAACCATTTTGAACACCTAGGAAATTTATATGAGAATTAACACAACAATCTGCATAACATGAGCCACAGACATTGGCAGATACATGGTGCAGAGAGGTGAACTGGGGGAGAGAAAGTCACAAGGGCAGGGAGCTATTTTTGTGAAGAGGGGGCAGAGAAAGAGAACGGAGGAGAGTGTAGCACATCAGGATCACGCAAGAAAAGCACTCACTCGAAAGTAGCTGGACAGAAAGAGAGAGAAAGAGTGAAAACAGTCGCAGGGGAATGAACAAGAAACCTGTTCCCTAAAACCATTGAAAGGGAGAGAGGGTTTCAATACCACCAGGATTTTTTAAACAGTGGAGCACAGTCTGAAGTGCCAGAGCTCAGTGCCTGATGGTGCTCTGGTGAGGAAGTACAGCAAATCCCCGGGGGCAAGCAGTGCAGTCTGTGGGGTCCAAGTGCCACATGAGAAGTTGTTCCCCTGCTTGGAGTTCATTTGGTAGAGGCCATACAGCCTCCCCACAGGCAAAGGTCCAGCAGACCCTTGAGAGCAGCCACGTTTGCTGGTATTGGGACAAAGATGCCAGAGTGCAGTGAAACCTGGCACTGACTGTGTGTTGTGATTTTCCATAATCTCTGAACCTCTGCCACTGCGTGATTGCATGAGCATTTTCTGGGGCAAGCTGGCACGTGCCATTGCTCAGTGAGACCCTCCTCCAGAGGGTCATTGCAGGTCCAAGCTGCAGGAGTCTCTGAAGTGTGAGGTTCTGAAACACAACCACATCTGAGATAAAACTCTGGAGGGAGGTGCCACCTGGCAGGTGGACAGATTGGACACAGACAGGAAAGAGGTGGAGAGTGGATGCAGGCCTGAGACAAAGGAGGGGTCCTTGATCACAGGCCAGTGAGAGCGTGAAGATCCTGTGCCAGAGACTAGAGAGCTGGGTGAAGTCATTTCCACCTCTCCCATGCACATGCATGTGCACACGTTCATTGAGCCACACTGATCTACCCCAATAAGCTAAATAGCACCACCTACTGGAGAATGGAGTCATTACACCAGGCCCCGTCCAGCTGTGTTTAAAATCACATCCCCTAGAAGACCAGCAGAAGTCACTCCACCTGCTTGGCTTAAGGACAATAGAGTGCTTCATAGTTTCCATTCTAGGGGAAACTGGATGTAACTTCATTTGGGTTTCATCTGTTAACTGGTTCATTTATTTGTGCATTCTCTTTGCTACTGTTTTGCTTAAATTATTTTCTTTCTTTTTTTTCTTTTCTTCCTCTTTCTCAGATACAGAAAAAGAAAATTTTATTTTCATTGTTTTTATTTTATTTTTTTTTAATTTTTTATCCTATATTTTCGTTATTTCATTTTATTCTATTTTATTATATAAATATTTTTTAATTTTTAAATTTTTTCTTACCTTTTTGTCTTTATTTTCTTTTTTTTTTCTTTATTTTATCAAGCTTCTTTCAACATTCAGACCAAAACACACCTAGGATCTACCTTCCTTTATTTGAATTTTGTTTGTTTTTAATTTTTAATGTTTCTTTTATTAATTTTTTTCTTCCTCCAAAATGGCAAGAATTCTCCCCAAAAGAAAGAACAGGAAGAAATGATGGCTAGAGATTAAATCAACACATATATAAGTAAGATATCTGAACTAGAATTTAAAACCATGATTATAAGGATACTAGCTGGAGTTGAAAAAACCATAAAATCCTTTTATGCAGAGAAAAAAAGAAATAAAATCTAGTCAGGATGAAATTACAAAGGTATAACAGAGATTCAGTCTTGAATGGTTGCCACAACGGCAGGGATGGATGAATCAGAGCAGTGAATCAGTGATATAGAAGACAAAATTATGGAGAATAATGAAGTAGAAAAAAGGAGGGAAACAAAGGCAAAAAAATCACAATACAAGACTTAGAGAACTCAGTGATTTATTAAAAAGAACAATAGGAGTCCCAAAAGATAAAGTGAGAAAAAGGGGCTGAAGGTTATGTAAGCAAATTATATCAGAAAACTTTACTAATCTAGGGAAGGACACAGACTTCAAAATCCAAGAAACATGAAGAACTCTCATTAGATTCAACAAAAAATGACCATCACCAAGGCATATCATAGTCAAATTCACAAAATACAGAGACAAGGAAAGACTTATGAAAGCAGAAAGGGGGGAAAAAAAGTCCTTAACCAATAATGGAAGACAGATCGGGTTCACAGCATATCTAACCAGAGAAACTTTATAGGCTATAAAGGAGTGGCAGAATATATTCAACGTGTTAAATCAGAAAAATATGCAGACAAGAATTCTTCATTCAGAAGGCTGTTATTCAAAAGAGAGGGAGAGAGAAAGAATGTCCCAGACAAACAAAAACTAAAGGAGTTTGTTACTACTAAACCAGCCCAGCAAGAAATTTTAAAGGGGAGTCTTTGAGTAAAGAAAAGACAAAACAAAACAAAAAAGAACAAAAGGAACATAGACTAGAAAGAACCAGAAAACATCACCAGACATAGGGTATCAGAATGGATAAGAAAACAAGACCCATATATATGCTGTTTACAAGAGACTCATTTTAGGTCTAAAGACACCTACAGATTGAAGGTTAGGGGATGCAGAGCCACCTATCATGCTAATGGTCATCAAAAGAAATCTGAAGTGGTCATACTTATATCAGGCAAACTAGATTTTAAAATAAAGACTATAAAAAGAGATGAGCAAAGCATTATATTGTAATTAAGAGATCCATCAATGAAGAAAATCTAACAATTGTACATATTTATGTGCCCAACATGAAACCACCCAAATATATAAATCAGTTATCACAAGCACAAAGAAACTCATTGATAATAATACCATAATAGTAGGAGACTTTAACACCCCTTATAGCAATGGACAGATCATCCAAGCAGAAATTCAACAAGGAAACAATGACTTTGAATGACACACTGGACCGGATGGACTTAACATATATTCAGAACATTTCCTACTAAAGCAGAAGAATACATATTCCTCTTGAGTACACATGGAACATTCTCCAGAATCACGTACTGAGACACAAATAAGCCCTCAAAAAGTAAAAAACGATTGAGATGATACCTTGAATATTTTCAGACCATAATGCTATGAAACTTGAAATGAACCACAAGACAACATATGGAAAGACCATGAATACTTTGAGATTAAAGAATATCCTACTGAAGAATGAATAGGTTAACAAAGAAGTTAAAACAGTACATGTATGTCAATGAAAAGGAAAAACTGACAGCCCAAAACCTTTGGGAAGTAGAAGAGGTAGTCATAAGAGGGAAGTATATAGCAATCTAAGCCTTCCTAAGGAAGGAAGAAAGGTCCCAAATACACAACCTAACTTCACACCTAAAGAGCTGGAAAAAGAATAGCAAATTAAGCCCCAAACCAGCAGAAGAAGGGAAAAAATAAAGATTAGAACAGAAATAAACAATACCAAACAACAACAACAACAGCAACCACAACAGCAATAGAATAGATGAACAAAATCAGGAGCTAGTTCTTTGAAAGAATTCACAAAATTGATAAACCCTTAGTAAGATCAATCAAAAAGAAAAGGAAAATACCCAAATAAATAAAATCACAAAAGACAGAGGAGAGATGACAACCAACACTACAGAAGTAGAAACAATAATAAGAGAATATTATGAGCAATTATATGCCAACAAATTGGGCAATCTGGAAGAAATGGAGATATTCCTAGAAACATATAAACTAAAAAACTGAAATAGGAAGAAATAAGAGAACATGAAAAGACCCATAACCAATAAGGAAATTGAATCAGTAATCAAAAATCTCCCAAAAACAAGAGTCCAGGGCAGGATGACTTTCCAGGGGAATTCTATGAAATAAGTAAAGAACAGTTAACACTATTCTTTGAAGCTGTTCCAAAAATAAAAATGGAAGAAAAACTTCCAAACTCATTCTATGAGGTCAGCATTACCTTGATTCCAAAACCAGACAAAGACCCCACTAAAAAAGAGAACTATAGACCAATTTCCCTTGTGATCATAGATGCAAAAAGTCTCAACAAGATACTAGCAAAGCAGATCCAACGATACTTTAGAAGAATTAATCACCATGACCACCTGGTATTTATTCCTGTGATGCAGGGCTGGCTCACTATCCACAAATCAATCAATGTAATACATCACATTAATAAAAAAAAAAAGATAAAGACAGCGTGATCTTCTCAATAGATGCAGAAAAAGCATTTAATAAAATATAGCAACCTCTCCTGATAAAAACACTCAAGAAACTAGGGATAGGATAATAATACCTGAAAATCATAAAAACCATATATGAAATACCCACCACTAATATCATCCTCAACCAGAAAAAACTGAGAGCTTTCTGCCTAACATCAGCAACACGACAAGGATGCCTACTCTCACCCCTGTTTGTCAACATAGAGTTGGAAGTCCTAGATTCAGCAATAAGACAACACAAAAAAATAAAAGACATCAAAATTGACAAGGAGGAAGTCAAACTTTCACTCTTTGCAGACACCATGATACTCAATGTGGAAAACCCAAAAGACTCCACCAAAAAACAGCTAGAATTGATACATGAATTCTGCAAAGTCACAGGATATAAAATCAATGTACAGAAGTGGATTGAATTTCTATACACCAATAATGAAGCAGCAGAAAGAGAAATAAAGGAATCAATCTCATTTACAAGTGCACCAAAAACCATAAAGTACCTAGGAATAAAATTGGCAAAGAGATGAAAAATTTATACATTGAAAAGTATAGAAAGTTAATGAAAGAAATTGAAGAAGACACAAAAGATGGAAAAATGTTCCATACTCATGGATTGGAAGAACAAATATTGTTGAAATGTCAATACTACCCAAAGCAATCTACATATTCAATGAAACCTCTATCAAAATATCACCACTGTTCTTCACAGAGCCAGCAAAAACAATTCTAAGATTTGTATGGAACCAGAAAAGATCCTGAATAGCCAAAGTAATGTTGAAAAAGAAAACCAAAGCTGGAGGCATCACAATTCCAGACTTCAAGCTGTATTACAAAGCTGTAGTCATCAAAACAGTATGGTAATGGCACAAAAACAGACACATAGATCAATGGAACAGAAGAGAGAAATGTATCCAAAAATGTATGGTCAACTAACGTTTGACTAGCAGGAAAGAATATCTAATGGAAAAAATACAGCCTTTTCAGCTAATGGTGTTGAGAAAACTGGACAGCAACATGAATAAGAACCAACCTGGACACTTTCTTACACCATACACATAAATAAACTCAAAACGGGTGAAAGACCTAAACATTAGACAGGAAGCCATCAAAATCCTAGAGGAGAAAACAGGCAACAACCTCTTTAACTTTGGCCACAGAAACTTCTTACTTGATGTGTCTCCAGAGGCAAGGGACACAAAAGCAAAAATGAATGACTGGAACCTCATCAAGATAAAAAAGCTTCTGCAGAGCAAAGGAAACAATCAGCAAAACTAAAAGGCAAGAATAGGAGAAGGCATTTTCAAATGACATCAGATAAAGGATTAGTATCCAAAATCTATAAAGAACTCATCAAACTCAAGACCCCTAAAAAATAAAACCAGTGACGAAATGGGCAGAAGACATGAATAAACACTTTTCCAAGGAAGACATCCAGATGGCTAACAGACACATGAGAAGATGCTCAACATCATTCACCATCATGGTACTACATATCAAAACCATAATGGCACCAGTCAGAATGGCTAAAATTCACTACTCTGGAAACAACAGATGTTGGTGAGGATGTGGAGAAAGGGTTTTCCCTTTCATACTGCCAGTGACTATGCAAACTGGTGCAGCCACTCTGGAAAACAGCGTGGAGTTTCCTCAAACAATTCAAAATAGAACTACCTTTTGACCCAGCAATTGCACTACAAGGTATTTATCCAAAAGATAAAGTGATTCGAAGGGGCACATGCACCTGATAGGCACAGTACTATCAATAGTTAAATTATGGAAAGAGCCCAATGTCAATTTACCGATGAATGGATAAAGAAGTGGTATGGGGGTCATCGGAAGATGGCAGCCTAGGAGGACGCTGGGCTCACCGCGCGTCCTGCTGATCACTTAGATTCCACGTACACCTGCCTAAATAACCCAGAAAACTGCCAGAGGATTAGCAGAATGGAGTCTCCGGAGCCAAGCGCAGACGAGAGGCCCACAGAAGAGGGTAGGAAGGGTGGCGAGGCGGTGCGTGCTCCATGGACTGGCGGGAGGGAGCTGGGGCGGAGGGGCGGCCCGCCGGCCAAGCAGAGCCCCCCAGTTTGGCTTGCAAAAGTGGAGGGGACGGACGGAGTGTGTTCCGACAGCAAGCAGGACTCAGCATCTGGGAGGTCATAAGTTAGCAGCTCTGCTCAGAAAGTGGGAAGGCTGGAGGACGAAGGGAGGGAGGGTTGCTGAGTCGCGGGACGACAGAGCTCAGTTTGGCAGGAACAAAGGCGCTCGCCAGCGCCATCTCCCTTGCCCATCCCCCAGCCAAAATCCCAAAGGGAACCAGTTCCTGCCAGGGAACTTGCTTGCTCCGTGCAAACACCCAACGCTGTGCTTCTGTGGAGCCACCCCTCTGGCAGCGGGTCTGACTCCCTCCCGCTACCACAGGGCCCCTCTGAAAGGGCGGGCCTACGCCAGCCGACTCCATCTTGTTCTGTGTCCTCCACCTTGAGTGACTATGTCCCCGACATGACCCCTTTTCCGGGAAAATCGCAGAAACCTCAGACCGCGCCTCCTCCCCTTGAGTAACCTCCCGCTCACCCGTTCAAACTTCCTGATCAAAACACACCCAGCGACTTGTGTAACAGGACTCCGATCCTTCCCCAGCCAATCGGCTGAGGCCACGACCCTTCCCCAGCCAATCGGCTGAGGCCACAGCCATTACCTCACCAACTGCCCCTAGACCCCTATAAAACCTTTGTGCTTTTGAAACTCGCTCTCTCCCTGGTATCTCACCGCTGCGTCAGTGCAGGTAGGGGATTGAGCTCAAGCTAGCTCGAATAAGGGCTCTTTTGCTTTTGCATCGGACTCGATTCGCTAGTGGTCTTTGGGGATCACGAATTCTGGGCATAACATTTGGGGGCTCATCCGGGATCCCCAAGACCCCTGAGGGACCCCCGACCCGGAGAGCCTGACTGGCCACAGTTAGTGTCTGTTTGTTCTGTCTTTTCTGTGTGAGCTCATTTCTGGAATTCTGGTAGTGCCCGACGCGGTCTAAGTGGATGCACAGGAGGACCACGGGCCGGGAGTTTCGGAAGACGTTCTGATTCTCCCTTCTGGAGGGACGTGGAATCCCCTCAAAGGTCTGAGATGAGGTGGGTCGCTCCCACTGGTCGGCGTGAGGCCGTCGTCTTTGGAGGGATGTGGAATCCCCTCATCGGTTTTGGAGGGACATGGAATCCCCTCAAAGGTCTAAGCTAGCTTTCAGTTTTGCTTCCATGGAGTTGGAACACTTTCTAGGGGCCCTCTGTTTGTCTGTTTCTGTGTTTCTCTGTTTTGTTTGGTGGACTTACTGGATGGACGTTATGGGACAGACACAGACTACCCCTCTACCCACCCTCTTGGCTTAAGCCCTTCCTAGCCCTGCTCCCTCCGGACCAAACCCATTCTTGCTTTGCAGGGGACAAAGAAGGAAAACAAGAAAAGTCTTACCCAGCCTTCGGCACCCCTCTACCCTGTCCTACAGGGGGGTACTGAAGAAGAATTAATTTTTCCTCCCCCGTATAACCCCTCTAGGATGCCGGAAGAACACCATCCTCCCCCTCCGAGGGAGGCAGACGCTGTTCCGAGAGCGGGAGGTGGAAATGTTCCAGTGGGAAGCCCGCCCTTTACCAGACAAAGGGCTCAGAGGGAGCAATCCGCCTCTGCCACCAACTCCACTATTCTGCCCCTGCGAGCCACCGGACTCCCAGACGCGGAGGGGAATCAGCCCCATCACTATTGGCCTTTTGCCACTAGTGACCTCTACAATTGGAAAGCTCAGAATCCTAAGTTTTCTGAGAAACCGGCAGGGCTTATTGATTTATTAGACTCTGTTCTTTTTACCCATCAGCCTACATGGGACGATTGCCAGCAGCTTTTGCAGGTCCTGTTCACGACTGAAGAAAGAGAAAGAATCCTCAATGGGGCCCGAAAACTAGTTCCGGGCACAGACGGGAATCCCACCACCAACCAGGCTCAGATAGATGCCTCCTTCCCCTTAACTTGGCCCCAGTGGGATTTCAACACGGCAGAAGGTAAGGAGAGGCTCCGGGTCTACCGCCAGACTCTAGTGGGGGGTCTCCAAATGGCTGCTAGAAAGCCAACCAATTTGGCCAAGGTAAGAAATGTACAACAGGGAAAAGATGAATCTCTGGCTGTCTTTTTAGAACGGATCATGGAGGCATTCTGTACCTATACCCCCATGGATCCAGAGGCTCCGGAAAGCAAGGCAGCTGTTATCATGGCCTTTGTAAACCAATCGGCCATAGACATTAGGAGAAAATTACAGAAAATAGATAGACTAGGAGAAAAAAGTCTGCAGGACTTACTGGTGGTAGCCGAAAAGGTATATAACAACCGGGAGCCTCCTGAGGACAAGCAGGCTCGCGCCATGGCAGCTGCCAGCAGTAAGCAGACTCGAGACCTGGCCAGAATACTACTAGCTACCACTGCTGACTTCCCCGAGGAACGAGACCGCCGTCTCCGGCAGCTGGCAGACGATGCAAGAAAAGGTAAAGGAACCACCAAGGGGGGGGGGGGGGAGCAGAGACTGCAGAAGGATCAGTGCGCATACTGCAAGGAGATAGGGCATTGGGCCCGAGATTGTCCAAAAAGGGCCGGCGGGAAGGGAAGCAAGACTGATCGAGTAAAAGTCCTAGAGCTAGATGAACTAAGTGATTAGGGGAGTCAGGGTTCAGACCCTCTCCCTGAACCCAGGGTAACTCTTAAAGTGGAGGGGACCCCTGTTGACTTCCTTGTTGACACCAGAGCACAACATTCGGTCCTCCGCACCCCACAAGGAAAACTAGCCAGCAAGAAGTCCTGGGTACAAGGGGCAACTGGTATGAGCCAGTATTCATGGACTACCCGAAGAACAGTAGATTTGGGAATGGGCCAGGTATCCCACTCCTTTATGGTAATACCAGAATGCCCCTACCCGCTGTTAGGACGGGACTTACTGACCAAGATTGGAGCTCAGATAACTTTCAGTAAGGGGGGCCTCAGGTCACCAATGGCAAGGGCCATCCCATCCAGGTCCTGACCATGAAACTAGAGGATGAATACCGCCTCCACCAGGAGGCGCTCCCGAGAGAGGATAATATAGACAGATGGCTACAAGAATTCCCCTCGGTTTGGGCAGAGACGGGGGAGATGGGACTAGCCGCTCACAGGACCCCAGTCCTGGTAGAGCTCAAGCCAGGAGAGAGTCTGGTAAGGATCAAACAATACCCCATGTCTCAGGAGGCCCAGAAGGGGATCCAGCCACACATCGAGAGACTACGAAGCCTAGGGGGTACTAGTTCCTTCCCAGTCTGCCTGGAACACCCCCCTACTGCCGGTCAAAAAGCCTCACACAAATGACTACCGACCGGTACAAGACCTCCGGGAAGTAAATAAGAGGGTCGCGGACATACACCCAACTGTTCCCAACCCATATACTCTCTTGAGCTCCTTGGCGCCCTCCAGGGTCTGGTATACTGTACTAGATTTAAAGGATGCCGTCTTCAGTCTGCCGCTGGCACCCCAGAGCCAACCCTTGTTCGCCTTCGAGTGGCATGATCCGGAGGAGGGCTACAGTGGGCAACTCACCTGGACACGGCTACCTCAGGGATTCAAAAATTCACCCACCATCTTCGACGAGGCACTACACGAGGACCTGGGTGAGTACAGAAGGGAGCACTATGGCCTCACCCTTCTACAGTACGTAGATGACATCCTGATTGCTGCCGACACGGCCAAAGACTGTGAGTGAGGGACCCAGGACCTGCTGGCTACCCTGGGGGCCTTAGGCTACCGGGCATCCGCGAAGAAGGCTCAGATATTCAGGGAGAGAGTTAAGTTACCTGGGATATATCCTGGAGGGCGGACAGCAGCGGTTATCAGATGCCAGAAAAGAAACTGTCCTAAAGATCCCTACTCCCACCTCCCAAAGAGAAGTGAGGGAATTCCTAGGATCAGCCGGCTACTGCCGCCTCTGGGTTCCAGGTTTTGCTGAGATCGCCAGGCCCCTATATGAAGCTACCAAAGAGGGGAAAACATTTAAATGGGCTGAAAAAGAAGAAACTGCCTTTAATCAGTTAAAAAAGGCCCTCCTAAGTGCCCCAGCCCTTTTTCTTTCCTTGAGAGGGCTCCAGAGGGTGCATGAGGACATTTGGCCACACCTCCCTGCCATCTATGAGGCTAGCCCAACCCCGACACCTCATCAGTACAGGCCGGGAGACTGGGTCTATGTCAAGAGGCACCACCAAGAGACCCTCGAGCCATGCTGGAAGGGACACTACATCGTGGTGTTGACAACCCCCACCGCTCTCAAAGTAGACGGCATCGCGACCTGGGCCCACCATGACCATACAACTACTGGACCCGGCAGACCCAGTTTTACCAGATCAGCCCAAATACTCCCAGGAGAAGTTACAGCGAATCAAGAAACTCCCCATGGCCCAGGAGATAAAGGGATGGTGATATACACCTAACAAGGAGCTCATGCTGCCAGACCGGCTCGGAGTCTCAATATTAGAGCACATGCATCGGTCTACTCACATGGGGGCCCGAAAATTAAAAGACTTAATCCGACATGCCGGAATCAACATTCACCAACAGGACACCAAAATAGAGCAAGTTGTATCTGCCTGCAAGACCTGCCAACTCACCAATGCGAGAGCCACATCAAATAAAAAAGGAACCAGGCTCAGAGGCACCAGACTGGGAGCCCAATGGGAAGTCGACTTCACTGAAGTCAAACCAGGAAAGTATTTACAGACACCTTCTCTGGCTGGGTGGAGGCATACCCAACCAAGCATGAAATGGCTCAGACAGTGGCTAAGAAGCTACTAGAAGACATCTTACCTAGGTATGGTTTTCCTGCCATGGTAGGATCAGACAGTGGACCAGCTTTTATCTCACAGGTAACACAGGCAGTAGCCAAGGAGGTGGGGGCAAACTGGAAATTACATTGTGCTTATAGGCCCCAGAGCTCAGGACAGGTAGAAAGAATGAATAGAACCCTAAAAGAGACCCTTACCAAATTAACCATGGAGACTGGCGGGGACTGGGTGACTCTCCTATCGTACGCCATTTACCAGGTTAGAAACACTCCTTACACTCTGGGTTTTACTCCCTACGAGATCATGTTTGGCAGCCCACCCCCTGTTATTCCCAGCCTTCGAGCTGAACTTATTGCTTAGAGAACTAAGTGATACACTAAAAAAAAATAATAATATATGCATAATTGGTATCCCAGAGGAGGGAGAAAGAGGGAAAGGTGCTGAAGGTGTACTTGAAGAAATAATAGCTGAGAACTTCCCTAAACTGGGGAAGGAAAAAGGCATTGAAATCCAAGAGGCACAGAAAACTCCCTTCAGATGTAACTTGAATCGATCTTCTACACGACATAGCATAGTGAAACTGGCAAAATACAAGGATAAAGAGAAAATTCTGAAAGCAGCAAGGGATAAACATGCCCTCACATATACAGGGAGACCTATAAGACTTGTGACTGATCTCTCTTTTGAAACTTGGCAGGCCAGAAAGGCATGGCAGGAGATCTTCAATGTGATCAACAGAAAAAATTTGCTGTCGAGAATCCTTTATCCAGCAAGTCTGTCATTTAGAATAGAAGGAGAGATAAAGGTCTTCCCAAACAAACAAAAACTGAAGGAATTTGTCACCACTAAACCAGCCCTACAAGACATCCTAAGGGGAATCCTGTGAGACAAAGTACCAGAGACATCGCTACAAGCATAAAACATACAGACATCACAATGACTCTAAACCCGTATCTTTCTATAGTAACACTGAATGTAAATGGACTAAATGCGCCAACCAAAAGACATAAGGTATCAGAATGGATAAAAAAAAACAAGACCCATCTATTTGCTGTCTACAAGAGACTCATTTTAGACCTGAGGACACCTTTAGATTGAGAGTGAGGGGATGGAGAACTATTTATCATGCGACTGGAAGCCAAAGAAAGCTGGAGTAGCCATACTTCTATCAGACAAACTAGACATTAAATTAAAGGCTGTAACAAGAGATGAAGAAAGGCATTATATAATAATTACAGGGTCTATCCATCAGGAAGAGCTAACAGTTATAAATGTCCATGTGCTGAATATGGGAGCCCCCAAATATATAAAACAATTACTCATAAACATAAGCAACCTTATTGATAAGAATGTGGTAATTGCAGGGGACTTTAACACTCCACTTACAGAAATAGATAGATCATCTAGACACATGGTCAATAAAGAAACAAGGGCCCTGAATGATACATTGGATCAGATGAACTTGAAAGATATATTTAGAACTCTGCATCCCAAAGCAACAGAATATACTTTCTTCTCGAGTGCACATGGAACATTCTCCAAGATAGATCACATAGTGGGTCACAAAACAGCCCTTCATAAGTTTACCAGATTTGAAATTATACCATGCATACTTTCAGACCACAATGCTATGAAGCTTGAAGTCAACCACAGGAAAAAGTCTGGAAAACCTCCAAAAGCATGGAGGTTAAAGAACACCCTACTAACGAATGAGTGGGTCAACCAGGCAATTAGAGAAGAAATTTAAAAATATATGGAAACAAACGAAAATGAAAATACAACAATCCAAACGCTTTGGGATGCAGAGAAGGCAGCCCTGAGAGGAAAATACATTGCAATCCAGGCCTATCTCAAGAAACAAGAAAAATCCCCAATACAAAATCTAACAGCACACCTAAAGGAACTAGGAGCAGAACAGCAAAGGCAGCCTAAACCCAGCATAAGAAGAGAAATAATAAAGATCAGAGCAGAAATAAACAATATAGAATCTAAAAAAACTGTAGAGCAGATCAACGAAACCAAGAGTTGGTTTTTTGAAAAAATAAACAAAATTGACAAACCTCTAGCCAGGCTTCTCAAAAAGAAAAGGGAAATGACCCAAATAGATAAAATCATGAATGAAAATGGAATTATTACAACCAATCCCTCAGAGATACAAACAATTATCAGGGAATACTATGAAAAATTATATGCCAACAAATTGGACAACCTGGAAGAAATGGACAAATTCCTAAACGCCCACACCCTTCCAAAACTCAATCAGGAGGAAAGAGAAAGCTTAAACAGACCCATAACCAGCGAAGAAATTGAATCGGTTATCAAAAATCTCCCAACAAATAAGAGTCCAGGACCAGATGGCTTCCCTGGGGAGTTCTACCAGATGTTTAAAGCAGAGATAATACCTATCCTTCTCAAGCTATTCCAAGAAATAGAAAGGGAAGGAGAACTTCCAGACTCATTCTATGAAGCCAGTATTACTTTGATTCCTAAACCAGACAGAGACCCAGTAAAAAAAGAGAACTACAGGCCAATATCCCTGATGATTATGGATGCAAAAATTCTCAATAAGATACTAGCAAATCGAATTCAACAGCATATAAAAAGAATTATTCACCATGATCAAGTGGGATTTATTCCTGGGATGCAGAGCTGGTTCAACATTCGCAAATCAATCAACGTGATACATCACATTAATAAAAGAAAAGATAAGAACCATATGATCCTGTCAATCGATGCAGAAAAGGCCTTTGACAAAATCCAGCACCCTTTCTTAATAAAAACCCTTGAGAAATTCAGGATAGAAGGAACATACTTAAACATCATAAAAGCCATTTATGAAAAGCCCACAGCTAACATCATCCTCAATGGGGAAAAACTGAGAGCTTTTTCCCTGAGATCAGGAACACGACAGGGATGCCCACTCTCACCGCTGTTGTTTAACATAGTGTTGGAAGTTCTAGCATCAGCAATCAGACAACAAAAGGAAATCAAAGGCATCAAAATTGGCAAAGATGAAGTCAAGCTTTCACTTTTTGCAGATGACATATTATACATGGAAAATCCGATAGACTCCACCAAAAGTCTGCTAGAACTGATACATGAATTAAGCAAAGTTGCAGGATACAAAATCAATGTACAGAAATCAGTTGCATTCTTATACACTAACAATGAAGCAACAGAAAGACAAACAAAGAAACTGATCCCATTCACAATTGCACCAAGAAGCATAAAATACCTAGGAATAAATCTAACCAAAGATGTAAAAGATCTGTATGCAGACAGAGACACAGAATATTTTTGTTTCATGTATATGAGCTGGTATCTTTATATATGTAGCATAGTGTTTAGAAAAATCACCAAAACCTGCGACTGCATAATTGAATACAGTTCAGAGACATGAAGGGGAGCAGAGTACATCACCCCTAAATGTATTGCTCTAGCAGGTAGTTGTTTTGAGCAGGAAGTAACACAGACATAGGAAACTCAGAAAGCGTTTCATCTTTTCCTTAACAGCTTAAAACAATTTTCATAGGGAGTCTGTACCAGGAAGAAAGTTATTACCAGAGATATATTTTTATGTCAGTAAGACTCAACTGCATGGCAGGACACACATCTGTTTACCCAGTATGTGCTCCTCACATGTTCCTGTGAATTGTCTTCCTCCTTTGAATTCCTGACCCTTTTATCCCTTCTCTTTAGGGGTATACAAGGCTCAATTGTATTCCCCTTGCAGGACTGTCTCTGACTTTACCTGTCTTATGGTGCTGCCATACGCAGGTAATTAAACTTGTTTTCACCTATTAATCTGTTTTATGCCAATTTAATTACTATATCAGCCAAAGAACCCAGAAAGAGAATCCAAACAATGTCCACCCCCAATCAAGATTGAAACTACTCACCAAAAGGAGTTCGTTAAAAAGAAGAGTTAACTTCTGGTATCAATGTCAGTGAGAAGAATAATTGTTGCTGCTGGATGGAGAGATAAACAGTTCAAAGGTAAGTTTCCATGAACAGATCCAACGTTTCACCAATTAGCAGAGTTGCCATAATCAATAACTCACTCAGAATCAGTAACTGACCAGTATATCATACAACAAACTGGTGATAAGCCCTGAGGTTTTTACCACAAAAAAATGGGTGTTAGATTCTAAAGAGTTACAGTGCTACTCAGTGCTGCTGAGTAGAGTTCAAAGTCTACAGTAACATCAGAAAACAAAGATGAATTTGCTTGCTGCCCCACTCATGATACTCTTAAGACTATAGATCACTAACACAATGGCCTCAGTTGCTTCTACTTCATTAGTACTACTCTTGGGGTCTTTAAATATTGCTGTTGTTTCTTAAGAAATGGTATTGAGAATAGGTTTAGTGTGAACAGTTGAGAAGTGGAGGGAAGAAATCCACATCTGTAAGTAGTAAATAGATTTACTTTGCAACATTAGACACTTTCCCAAATTCTACCATCATATGCTTGACACAAATCTGATACATATCCAAATATCATTCAACACTTCCTGTTATTATTCCCCTGAAATAGGCCACCATTTGCAAACTTTTCATACCACTATATCACAGAGGGAGAGCAAGGTCCTGGGGTTGGCTCTTCAGAATCAGTTTTGTGTTCTCTTTTTCAGGGGTTCACACTCTATCCAGTCAGTTTGTGGTTAAATAGAATGGCCATAAAGGATAAATATCTAAGTTCTATTCAAATTCCCTCTATATATACTTGTGTTATTGATCTTAAATGCTGCTACTCTTCTATTGTTAATGCTTCCTCAATAACAGAAATGATTGCTGAAAGTTCCATAACATCTTAGAGTCTAAACTCTCATTTATCACCAGATGATGTATGGAAGTGTTGAATTATTATATTGTACACCTGAAACTAATATAGCACTATATGTTATCTAACTGGAATTAAAATAAAAACTTAAAAAAAAATAAGTAAAAATTTAAAAGATAAATAAATCAACTCTCATTCAATTTGTGTTTCCAGTATGGTGGCATTAAACACTTTAAGCCCATATTTAAAGCATTTAAAACACTGGACAAAAAAAAAAAGCCTCAAAACTAGCTGAGGATACCAAAGAGTAAGCAAATCAGGCATTTTGTGTAGAGGAGACAAAAGTTGAGGAAGTGGTCAGGAAGAGGGGGGATAAATTTTTATGTTTTTTGTTTGTTTTTGTTTTTGCCCCATTTGTCCCCAGAGACAGCC
Source organism: Felis catus (assembly GCF_018350175.1). Lineage (NCBI taxonomy): Eukaryota > Metazoa > Chordata > Mammalia > Carnivora > Felidae > Felis > Felis catus. The sequence continues at coordinate 104,895,060 of NC_058372.1, read as the reverse complement.
ACAATTGCAGAACAGTAATGGTGGCTAAAAGTGAAGTAGATTTTTCATTTCCAGATGGCATTAGTAAGCGCAGCTTAATTTACTCAATTAGGTTGAAAAAGGGCTGTAGTGTTCTTTCATGATCAAAAGAAATATTTAAATTTAACATAATGCATACTCACTAGAACAGTCTGAGGAATACACACTGTGCTTGACAAAAGGGACTACATTTAAAAAAATGGTAATAATATATGTGTATCATATGATAATTCAGAATAAAATTCATATCAATATCACTCCTCCCTTTCACAACCCTTTCAGATAAGTAGGGAATGTGCTTCTTTTCCCTTGTTTTTCATCATAAAATATATGGAACAATTTAAAGAAAAGAAATTCCTCTTGATGTGAGGAAGCTGAAGGGATTCCATAAAGAAAGGTGCCATCATGAAGAAGGATCCATACATGCTTCTAGAATGGTATGCCATCACTGGATCTGGATCCCTGGGTTTAGCCTCACAGCTAGGCTCCTTTATAAAGACATGCAGGGGAACAATTTGGCTTCATTAGAATGGGATGACAGCTGCCACCAAGCCTTCAAAGAAATCAAAGAAAAATTAAGTACTGCTCTTGTTCTAGAACTTTGTTTTTTCCAAGTTTTTATATAAATTCCAGTTGGTTCACATACAGTGTATGTGAGTTTCACATGTAAAATTTAGTATTTCATCAGTTACATACAACACCCTGTGCTCTCACTACTAGTGCACCCTTTAATACCCATCACCCATTTAACACATTCCCTTGCACACCTCCCCTCCAGTAAACATCAGTTTGTTCTCTATACTTAAGAGTCTGTGTCCTAGTTGGCCTCTCTCTTTTCATCCCTCTATTTTCATCTATTTTGTTTCTTAAATTCTACATATGTAGGGCACTTGGGTGGTTCAGCCAGTTAGGTGTCCAACTCTTGTTTTCAGCTCAGATCATGATCTCACTGTTTATGAGTTCAAGCCTCATGTCTGGCTCTGCACTGAGAGTGCAGAAAAATAACTAAACACAAAAAATTAAGCTCTACATATGTGTGAAATCATTTGGTATTTGTCTTTCTCTGATGGACTTATGTGGCTTAGCATTATGCTCTTTAGCTGTATTTACATGGTTGCAAATGGCAAAATTTCATTCGTTATTATGGCTGAGTAGTATTCTATTGTATGTCTATACATACATTCTTTATCCATTCCTCAGTCAATGGACAATTGGACTATTTTCATAGATGGTTATTGTTGATAATGCTGCTATAAATAGCAGGGTGCATTTGTCCCTTCCAATCAGTACTTTTGTCTCCTTTGTATAAATACCTAGTAGTGTGATAGATCTATCATAGGGTAGTACTATTTTTAACTTTCTCCTGAACCTCCGCACTGATTTCCACAGTGGTTTTGCCACTTTTCGTTCCAACCAACAGTGGAAAAGGGTTTCCCTCTCTCCTCATCCTCACAACATGTGTTGATTCCTGTGTTGTTATTTTTAGTCATTCTGACTGATGTGAGGTGATATGTCATTGTAGTTTTGATCTGCATTACCCTGATGATGAGTGATGTTGAACAACTCTTCATGTGTCAGTAGGTCATCTGTGAGGTTTAGAAAAAAGTCTATGCCTGTCTTCTGCCCTTTTTCTAACTGGATTATTTGTGGTTTTGAGCGTTGAGTTGTGTAAATTCTTTACATATTTTGGATACTAACCATTTATCAGTTATGTCATTTGCAAATATCTTCTCTCATTGTGAAGGTTACCTTTGAATTTTGTTGATTATTTCCTTGGCTGTTCAGAAGAATTTTATCTTGATGAAGTCCCAATAGTTTATTTTTGCTCTCTTTTTTTCCTTGCCTCAGGAAAAGATAATGTATCTAGTAAGAAGTTGCCTTGGTCAATGTTACTTTACCCTATATATAGGGCATAGAACATGAATCACTTGGGTGTCCTAGCCCAAAAGCTGGGCTCTGTTCTCAGTCAAGTAGTCTCCTTCTCCAAACAGCTAGACCCAGTAGCAGAGGGTGGGTGGCCAGGATGTTTGCAAGTAAAAGCTACAACTGCCTTGCTAGTTGAAGAAGCTAATACACTTATTCTAGGACACCATCTGGATATAATGACCCCACATGAAGTTCAATGAGTTTTAGAGGCCAAGGGACATAAATGGCTAACTGGAGGGAGATTGTGAAAATATCAGGCCATCCTCCTTGACACCCCTGATGTAACCCTTGGGGTGTGGCAAGACTTGAACCAAGCTACTCTACTGCTTGATAAAGACAATAAAGACCTTTTAGTTCACTCTCTAAGAACATTATAAAACAAGTCTACTCAAGTAGGCCTCTTTGAAAGAATAAACCTCTGTATAATCCAGAGGCTGAATGATTTACAGATAGAAGCAGTTGTATGCATGAAGAAATAAGGAAAGCTTGATATGCTCTTGTCAGTCTGTAGGATGTGATCAAGGTCAAACTGCCTCCCCATACTTTGTCACAAGAGGCTGGGCTGCTTTAATTTAAGCACTATAATTAGGCAGAGTTAATGTTCAATATATATATACTGATTCTAAATATGGCCTCTTAATATTCCATGCCCATTAGCCTTCTGGAAATATTGTCTTTGTTTCTGTTCCTACTCCAACTGGCTTGTTTTTTACAAATAATAATTACAACAGGAATCTTCCTTTGCTGTGGATGCTATTGTTGCTGTGCGGCTTCCAAATCTAAATATCCTATTCATGTGAGGAGGCCTCATATATTCTTCCAAGACAGACAACTTATAAATAGGAGACTTTCATTTAATCAGATGGGTCGGGATTTTTATGCCTCCAATAGACAGAGTCTACAACCCCTTTCAGCTTGAAGAAGTTACAGAAGATGAGGCCTTCACCTCCAACCCCCTCTATAAGAATGAGGAGGATAAAAATCTCATAGCAGGGAGATGAAGTAGGGAAATGAAGGGTCTTCAGTTTAGAAAGCCTCCATCTCTATTTTTTTTCTGTTAGACCCCATTTATTCTTCTTCTGTATTTTGCTCTGAATATGCCAAACAAGCCATGTTCCCACTTCCAGGGGGAAGCAAAAAAGTTTGTCATTCTCTGAGTTTTGTACTAGGCCCCAAACACCTAATAACACCCAAGAAGAGCCAGATCTTGAACACGTTCCAGTACATCAACTTCAAACAAACCTCAGCTGACACTGGCCGCAACATTCCTGCCTTTGGTACTTTATGCAACAATACCTACGGTTCACCTGACACTCGCCTTCGATTGATTGAATTCCTGAAAGAACGTGAGCCCTATGTCCTTTTCTAATATAAACTCCTAACCCCAAAGAAAGAGGAGACTCATTCTCCTCTCCTTTCTGAGTCCCCCAGGCACTCCAACTGTTTTCTCCGTCTGTAACTCATGCTACTCAGGAAATTCTGTTTCCACATTCTCTAGTTCACATTGGAATTCAATCCTGCATGAAGCCAAGGGCTGGTTCTGTGGGACCTTCCACTGGGTTCTCTGACCCTGCCTGCATCAACCTCACTTATTCCAGCACAGACCCTGATGTCCGTTGGATATCGCTAACATTTAATATTTCTAAAGTATGATTGTAGGAAAAGTCATTAATTACATTATCATACTTTATTCTCCTACCACTCAGTAAAAGGCTTCCACTCCATGACCCTGCCATATGTGCCAAAAAGAAAAAAAAGGATTATTTTCTGTTTTCTATAACCAGTCTCTTCTTATCCTTCAATCCTCCTTTTCACTATCAAAATACATAAATAAATAAACATATGGATTAAAATTCACTTGTCTCCTCCAGTGTGAAATCACTAACTTGAGGTAAAAATAATTTAAAATCACTGTTAGAGCTATTACTTTCCTCCCACAGATCTTCCCTCTTATTCCTCTTTCTCAAAAGGGCATCTGACACAGAAGCTAAGTGTCCACATGTTGGTGGAGGAAGATTCTCCCAGTCTAGCCCATGATCAGCTTTCTTGGGCATTGCAGGCCTCCACTAACACGTCTCTCATAACAGTGTAGTGTGCAGTACAGGTGTCTGTTGCCTGACATTGGCCGCTCCTGCTCGTGACCATGAATCTCCTTCTGCCTAAGGTCTCAGGTTTCTGTGACCCAGAAGCCTCCTTATTGTCACCCCAGGTCTCTTCTTGTCAGTAGATTCCTTTAGTGCTTCTTCATCCTTTACAGGACATTGCGGAGCTTCCTTTATCTTAGGAAAACAGTTCTCAGCTCCATAATTTCCCTCCCCTGTTTGGTTCTTTATTTCCCCTCTTTTTTCACAACACTCCTTCTTCAAATTGAGGAGTAATTTGCATACTAAAGATTCATGCATGTTAAGTGTGTAGATGATGGATTTTGTGAAATTTATATATTTTCCTCAATCCAGAAAGTTTGCAAGTTACCTGTCAAGTAAATCTCCCATCCATCAGAGGCAAGTATTGCTTTGATTTTCTTACTCAAATTATCTACAGTTAAACATAGTAGGTTGAGATTCATTCATATTTTCTGTGTACCAGTGGTTCATTCCTTTTTAATACTGACTAGTATTTTTTTTCTATAAGCATAATACAATTTGTCCTTTTACCAGTTGATGGACACTTAAGTGGTTTCCTATTTGGGACAATTACAAAAAAAGATGCTATGAGTATTCTTGTACAAGATTATTTTTGGATATACATGTTTTTAATCTCTTGCATAATACCTGGGAATAAAAGAACTAGGTCGTAGAGTAAATGCATCATTCACTTCATTGTTTACATTTCTTGAGTCTTACTTTACAAGAAATTTGAGTTCTCCAAAGTACTCAAACCATTTTACACTCCCAGGAGCAGTGTGAAAGATTTCCATTTGCTCCACATGCTTACCAACACTGAGACATTTTGGTGCATTTTTAAAAAAATTTTAGACATTCTAGTGCATTTAAGGTACTGCCTTGTGATTTCCTTTTTACTTAAGATAATTGTAATACCTTTATATTCCTGAGATAAAAATCTTAGACAACATGAAAAAAACTACACGTGATTAAAAAAACTAATATATTTCCCTAATTATAAAGAATTATATGTAACAAAATAAAATACTGTGTATGTAAATATTAAACAAACAGGTATTATACCACTACAAAGCATAATAAGTAGCCAAATCTTGCCTCTCTGAGCAGAATCACCACAAATGCAACTACTATGTATGCATACAGGAGACACATTGCCTTTGTAATTCATGTATATAAAGCATTGTTATCAGCAATGTTATTTTTTTTTTATTGTAAGTGTCTTGATAAATTTCTTAACACAACAGAATAGGATAGAATCATTTTTCAAGGACATGGTAAATGCATGTAAGTGGTTATTAAAATGGATAAAAATTTTTGAGTTGTTACACCACATGGAATCAAGGAAACAATAAGATACTTATCCCAAATTTTCAGAGCTATGAATATCTACAGTAACATCAGAAATCTGTGCAGGATTCAGAAATGTTCTCGGGTTGGGGAACTATCATTACAACAGAAAATGTCTAGGATCCTTGGTGCCTTCCCACCCTGATATATTGTGACAAAGAAGAATGTTCCTGCATATTTCCAGACACCACCCAGAACCAGTTCCCTGGCACCACTTGGGGTCGGTGGGCAGCCAGGGGCCCCAGCTGCACACATATTCCACCAAACTCTGCCCTCAGCCAGTTCTGCCCTAGTGCTGTTCTTTCATTGGATCCCCAAGCTGCTTTACTTGAAAGCATTTCATAAATATTTTACTTTGGGTTCTGCCAGGACACAGACTAAGATTTGCATGCGGGCTGAGAACTGCCCTCAGAAACAATGCCTGTGAGAGAGTGAAAACAGGTGCTCTGGGCAGAGGGAGAAGTTGAACTGCAATGCAATAGCAACAAAACCCACAAGTGATCACACAGGGAGCAAAGGAGCTGGACTGCCCTTCAAATTGTTGTAACTTGAAGCAGTTTTGCTGCTACAGATGCAAATGCAAATAAAATTTGTGCAACTGCAGATGAAGGAGGTGTAATCTGCACTGAAAACTGCTTTGTTTTTTTCATGGGTCAATATATTTGATGAAAGAATGGCAGAAGGAAGATGGAGGAGTATTTGTCTTTGTCCAGTCAGGCTGTTAACACAAGGCTGCACAGACTGGGTGGGTTATAAACAGCAGACACTTACTTCTCATAGTTCTGAGGCTGAGAAGTCCAAGATAATGACACCAGCAGATCCGTGTCTGGAAAGAATCCCTTTCCTTCATGGTCTTCTCACTTTGACTTCATGTGGCTGAAGTGGCAAGGGAGCTCAAGGCCATTTTTGTAAGGGCACTAATCCCGATTATCACCTCTCAAAAGCCCACCTCCTAGCATCATCACCTTGGGGGTTAGGAAATCAGTGTATAAATTTCTGGGGGGAGACAAACATTCAGGCCATGGAATACACTTGCTCCTATAATTTCATAGTGTGCGGCAGGGGAAAAGGTAGAGTGGGAAACATGGGGAGATTAGTAGACAAAGCCCTGTGAACAACTTCAGTGGTAATGCATCAATTTGACCATGTTTATTGTCCTTTTTGAATACATTTGTCACGTTCACAACGTTTTGTATTCCCTACCATATAGATGAGGAAATTCACAATCAGAGATTAACTGAATGATTGGAAACATTTAGTAAGAGAGCCTATTATTCCAAATCTCACCCTTACTGCCAGAACCTTCTCATATATTTTCATATTACACAAGATATTAATATTCAGTGGTAAACCAAAATATTAAGTATCGATTATTAAATGTTCACTTTTCCACTTGTGTTCAAGCTCTGGGGCTGCCTCCACATGTGCTGTTTCATTATCAAAGGAGCAGCAATGTCAGAGAGAAATCCCAAGCTGCTTTCATAAAAACCACATGGGAATAGGGATACTTTCTATCTCAAAAGAATCTCATGAGATTAGTTGATGACAGCAAGGGAAAGGATGGAAAGTAATGTATATCTTTGAGAATGTGCCTAACACTTTCCTTGAATGTTATGTTCAGGGCCTTAGCATCAATATTTACCTTTTAAAGCAAACACCTTTTGTAATAGATCCTAATGTTTTAAGGGCCTTTACACAAATAGAGACGGATTTATCTGACCTTTGAAAACAAAATTTAAATGTCAGAAGATACTTCCAAATTCATATCAAAAAGTTCTTTCAAAAACATTATCCCAAGTGTATAGGTGGAAAATATCCCAGATCCATACTTTCTAAAGAGTCAGAGTAACACAAGAATCAAAGATACCACCAAATCTGGATATTAATCATTTTATTTTAGTGATTATATAGCATTCAGATATGTTTGGGTTGGTATGGTCCAACTGGTTACCTATTATTTAACATCTTGGACATGTGGCACTAGGTCACATCCTAGTAATTTCCAGGCCTTTAATTGCTTTAGTGTAACTATCTGCTGGGGCCATAATATGACTTCTTTCTCTTTGTTCCCTGAGCACCTTCATATACACAAAGAAGCCTGCCCTTACCTAAAACTCCACATGGTTCCACTTCAAGGCCTTTCTCCCCAATATTCTTAGGATGGAGGCAGTGAACCATGAGAGCCTTTTGAAACTCAGGGACTATGGTAAGTGAGTGAGGCATTAAGCTTGGGTGCATAATTTAAGGAGGCAGCCAATTCAGTTGTTAAGAAAAATAATATTTTAGGGGCATCTGAATGACTGAGTTAAGCCTCTGGTTCTTGGTTTAGGCTCAGGTCATGATCTTGCGGTTCTTGAGTTAGAGCCCCACATCAGGCTCTGTGCTGACATCCTGCTTGGGATTCTGTCTCCCTCTCTCTTTGCTCCTCCCTCACTCTCTCTGTCTCTCTCTCAAAAATAAATAAACATTTTTTAAAATGCCATAAGAAAAAGATAAATAATATTTTAAAACCAGTAGTGAAAATTATATTAAGGTAAAATCTATGATAAGTGAAATATCCAAAATGAAAAAAGATGTTTTTAACATTTATTTATTTTTGAGAGAGAGAGACAGGGTTAGCAGGGGAGGAGCGGAGAGAGGGAGACACAGAATTGGAAGCAGGCTCCAGGCTCTGAGTTGTCAGCACAGAGCCCGGCGCGGGGATGACACCCACGAACCGTGAGATCATGACCCAAGCTCAAGCTGATAGCTTACCGGACTGAGCCACCTGAAATATCCAAATTTTAAGATACAACTGATTTTTCCTTTTTCTTTAGGTGTCAAATGGATCAGTACAGCACTGTTATTTAAAATTTTAATTTCGGAGAAGCGGCAAGATGGCGGCCTAGGAGGACGCTGGGCTCACCGCGCGTCCTGCTGATCACTTAGATTCCACCTACACCTGCCTAAATAACCCAGAAAACCGCCAGAGGATTAGCAGAACGGAGTCGCCGGAGCCAAACGCAGACGAGAGGCCCACGGAAGAGGGTAGGAAGGGCGGCGAGGCGGTGCGCGCTCCACGGACTGGCGGGAGGGAGCCGGGGCGGAGGGGCGGCTCGCCGGCCAAGCAGAGCCCCCGAGTCTGGCTGGCAAAAGCGGAGGGGCCTGACGGACTGTGTTCCCACAACAAGCGCGACTTAGCGTCTGGGAGGTCATAAGTTAACAGCTCTGCTCGGAAAGCGGGAAGGCTGGAGGACAAAGGGAGGGAGAGCTGCTGAGCCCCCTGACGACAGAGCTCAGCTTGGTGGGGAACAAAGGCGCTCGCCAGCGCCATCTCCCCCGCCCATCCCCCAGCCAAAATCCCAAAGAGAACCAGTTCCTGCCAGGGAACTTGCTCACTCCGAGCAAACACCCAACTCTGTGCTTCTGCGGAGCCAAACCCCCGGCAGCGGATCTGACTCCCTCCCGCTGCCACAGGGCCCCTCCTGAAGAGGATCACCTAAGGAGAAGCGATCTAAGCCTGCCCCTCCTGCCCCTGTGCACCTTGCCTACCCACCCCAGCTAATACGCCAGATCCCCAGCATCACAAGCCTGGCAGTGTGCAAGTAGCCCAGACGGGCCACACCACCCCACAGTGAATCCTGCCCCTAGGAGAGGGGAAGAGAAGGCACACACCAGTCTGACTGTGGCCCCAGCAGTGGGCTGGGGGCAGACATCAGGTCTGACTGCGGCCCGCCCACCAACTCCAGTTATACACCACAGCACAGGGGAAGTGCCCTGCAGGTCCTCACCACGCCAGGGAATATCCAAAATGACCAAGCGGAAGAATTCCCCTCAGAAGAATCTCCAGGAAATAACAATAGCTAATGAGCTGATCAAAAAGGATTTAAATAATATAACAGAAAGTGAATTTAGAATAATAGTCATAAAAGTAATCGCTGGGCTTGAAAACAGTATACAGGACAGCAGAGAATCTCTTGCTACAGAGATCAAGGGACTAAGGAACAGTCACGAGGAGCTGAAAAACGCTTTAAATGAAATGCATAACAAAATGGAAACCACCACAGCTCGGCTTGAAGAGGCAGAGGAGAGAATAGGTGAACTAGAAGATAAAGTTATGGAAAAAGAGGAAGCTGAGAAAAAGAGAGATAAAAAAAATCCAGGAGTATGAGGGGAAAATTAGAGAACTAAGTGATACACTAAAAAGAAATAATATAAGCATAATTGGTATCCCAGAGGAGGAAGAGAGAGGAAAAGGTGCTGAAGGGGTACTTGAAGAAATAATAGCTGAGAACTTCCCTGAACTGGGGAAGGAAAAAGGCATTGAAATCCAAGAGGCACAGAGAACTCCCTTCAGACGTAACTTGAATCGATCTTCTGCACGACATATCATAGTGAAACTGGCAAAATACAAGGATAAAGAGAAAATTCTGAAAGCAGCAAGGGGTAAACGTGCCCTCACATATAAAGGGAGACCTATAAGACTCGTGACTGATCTCTCTTTTGAAACTTGGCAGGCCAGAAAGAATTGGCACGAGATTTTCAGGGTGCTAGACAGAAAAAATATGCAGCCGAGAATCCTTTATCCAGCAAGTCTGTCATTTAGAATAGAAGGAGAGATAAAGGTCTTCCCAAACAAACAAAAACTGAAGGAATTTGTCACCACTAAACCAGCTCTACAAGAGATCCTAAGGGGGACCCTGTGAGACAAAGTCCCAGAGACATCACTACAAGCATAAAACATACAGATATCACAATGACTCTAAACCCGTATCTTTCTATAATAACACTGAGTGTAAATGGATTAAATGCGCCAACCAAAAGACATAGGGTATCAGAATGGATAAAAAAACAAGACCCATCTATTTGCTGTCTACAAGAGACTCATTTTAGACCTGAGGACACCTTTAGATTGAGAGTGAGGGGATGGAGAACTATTTATCATGCGACTGGAAGCCAAAAGAAAGCTGGAGTAGCCATACTTATATCAGACAAACTAGACTTTAAATTAAAGGCTGTAACAAGAGATGAAGAAGGACATTATATAATAGTTACAGGGTCTATCCATCAGGAAGAGCTAACAGTTATAAATGTCTATGCGCCGAATACCGGAGCCCCCAAATATATAAAACAATTACTCATAAACATAAGCAACCTTATTGATAAGAATGTGGTAATTGCAGGGGACTTTAACACCCCACTTACAGAAATGGACAGATCATCTAGACACATGGTCAATAAAGAAACAAGGGCCCTGAATGAGACATTGGATCAGATGGACTTGACAGATATATTTAGAACGCTGCATCCCAAAGCAACAGAATATACTTTCTTCTCGAGTGCACATGGAACATTCTCCAAGATAGATCACATAGTGGGTCACAAAACAGCCCTTCATAAGTTTACAAGAATTGAAATTATACCATGCATACTTTCAGACCACAATGCTATGAAGCTTGAAATCAACCACAGAAAAAAGTCTGGAAAACCTCCAAAGGCATGGAGGTTAAAGAACACCCTACTAACGAATGAGTGGGTCAACCAGGCAATTAGAGAAGAAATTAAAAAATATATGGAAACAAACGAAAATGAAAATACAACAATCCAAACACTTTGGGTCGCAGCGAAGGCAGTCCTGAGAGGAAAATACATTGCAATCCAGGCCTATCTCAAGAAACAAGAAAAATCCCCAATACAAAATCTAACAGCACACCTAAAGGAGCTAGAAGCAGAACAGCAAAGGCAGCCTAAACCCAGCAGAAGAAGAGAAATAATAAAGATCAGAGCAGAAATAAACAATATAGAATCTAAAAAAACTGTAGAGCAGATCAACGAAACCAAGAGTTGGTTTTTTGAAAAAATAAACAAAATTGACAAACCTCTAGCCAGGCTTCTCAAAAAGAAAAGGGAAATGACCCAAATAGATAAAATCATGAATGAAAATGGAATTATTACAACCAATCCCTCAGAGATACAAACAATTATCAGGGAATACTATGAAAAATTATATGCCAACAAATTGGACAACCTGGAAGAAATGGACAAATTCCTAAACACCCACACTCTTCCAAAACTCAATCAGGAGGAAATAGAAAGCTTAAACAGACCCATAACCAGTGAAGAAATTGAATCAGTTATCAAAAATCTCCCAACAAATAAGAGTCCAGGACCAGATGGCTTCCCAGGGGAGTTCTACCAGACGTTTAAAGCAGAGATAATACCTATCCTTCTCAAGCTATTCCAAGAAATAGAAAGGGAAGGAAAACTTCCAGACTCATTCTATGAAGCCAGTATTACTTTGATTCCTAAACCAGACAGAGACCCAGTAAAAAAAGAGAACTACAGGCCAATATCCCTGATGAATATGGATGCAAAAATTCTCAATAAGATACTAGCAAATCGAATTCAACGGCATATAAAAAGAATTATTCACCATGATCAAGTGGGATTCATTCCTGGGATGCAGGGCTGATTCAACATTCGCAAATCAATCAACGTGATACATCACATTAACAAAAAAAAAAGAGAAGAACCATATGATCCTGTCAATCGATGCAGAAAAGGCCTTTGACAAAATCCAGCACCCTTTCTTTTAAAAACCCTTGAGAAAGTCGGGATAGAAGGAACATAGTTAAACATCATAAAAGCCATTTATGAAAAGCCCACAGCTAACATCATCCTCAATGGGGAAAAACTGAGAGCTTTTTCCCTGAGATCAGGAACACGACAAGGATGCCCACTCTCACCGCTGCTGTTTAACATAGTGCTGGAAGTTCTAGCATCAGCAATCAGACAACAAAAGGAAACCAAAGGCATCAAAATTGGCAAAGATGAAGTCAAGCTTTCGCTTTTTGCAGATGACATGATATTATACATGGAAAATCCGATAGACTCCACCAAAAGTCTGCTAGAACTGATACAGGAATTCAGCAACGTTGCAGGATACAAAATCAATGTACAGAAATCAGTTGCATTCTTATACACTAACAATGAAGCAACAGAAAGACAAATAAAGAAACTGATCCCATTCACAATTGCACCAAGAAGCATAAAATACCTAGGAATAATCTAACCAAAGATGTAAAGGATCTGTATGCTGAAAACTATAGAAAGCTTATGAAGGAAATTGAAGAAGATTTAAAGAAATGGAAAGACATTCCCTGCTTATGGATTGGAAAAATAAATATTGTCAAAATGTCAATACTACCCAAAGCTATCTACACATTCAATGCAATCCCAATCAAAATCGCACCAGCATTCTTCTCGAAACTAGAACAAGCAATCCTAAAATTCATATGGAACCACAAAAGGCCCCGAATAGCCAAAGGAATTTTGAAGAAGAAGACCAAAGCAGGAGGCATCACAATCCCAGACTTTAGCCTCTACTACAAAGCTGTCATCATCAAGACAGCATGGTATTGGCACAAAAACAGACACATAGACCAATGGAACAGAATAGAAACCCCAGAACTAGACCCACAAACGTATGGCCAACTCATCTTTGACAAAGCAGGAAAGAACATCCAATGGAAAAAAGACAGCCTCTTTAACAAATGGTGCTGGGAGAACTGGACAGCAACATGCAGAAGGTTGAAACTAGACCACTTTCTCACACCATTCACAAAAATAAACTCAAAATGGATAAAGGACCTAAATGTGAGACAGAAAACCATCAAAACCTTAGAGGAGAAAGCAGGAAAAGACCTCTCTGACCTCAGCCGTAGCAATCTCTTACTCGACACATCCCCAAAGGCAAGGGAATTAAAAGCAAAAGTGAATTACTGGGACCTTATGAAGATAAAAAGCTTCTGCACAGCAAAGGAAACAACCAACAAAACTAAAAGGCAACCAACGGAATGGGAAAAGAGATTCGCAAATGACATATCGGACAAAGGGCTAGTATCCAAAATCTATAAAGAGCTCACCAAACTCCACACCCGAAAAACAAATAACCCAGTGAAGAAATGGGCAGAAAACATGAATAGACACTTCTCTAAAGAAGACATCCGGATGGCCAACAGGCACATGAAAAGATGTTCAGCGTCGCTCCTTATCAGGGAAATACAAGTCAAAACCACACTCAGGCATCACCTCACGCCAGTCAGAGTGGCCAAAATGAACAAATCAGGAGACTCTAGATGCTGGAGAGGATGTGGAGAAACAGGAACCCTCTTGCACTGTTGGTGGGAATGCAAATTGGTGCAGCCACTCTGGAAAGCAGTGTGGAGGTTCCTCAGAAAATTAAACATAGACCTACCCTATGACCCAGCAATAGCACTGCTAGGAATTTATCCAAGGGATACAGGAGTACTGATGCATAGGGCCACTTGTACCCCAATGTTCATAGCAGCACTCTCAACAATAGCCAAATTATGGAAAGAGCCTAAATGTCCATCAACTGATGAATGGATAAAGAAATTGTGGTTTATATACACAATGGAATATTACGTGGCAATGAGAAAAAATGAAATATAGCCTTTTGTAGCAACGTGGATGGAACTGGAGAGTGTGATGCTAAGTGAAATAAGCCATACAGAGAAAGACAGATACCATATGGTTTCACTCTTATGTGGATCCTGAGAAACTTAACAGGAACCCATGGGGGAGGGGAAGGAAAAAAAAAAAAACAGGTTAGAGTGGGAGAGAGCCAAAACATAAGAGACTGTTAAACACTGAGAACAAACTGAGGGTTGATGGGGGGTGGGAGGGGGGAGAGGGTGGGTGATGGGTATTGAGGAGGGCACCTTTTGGGATGAGCACTGGGTGTTGTATGGAAACCAATTTGTCAATAAATTTCATATATATAAAAAAAATAATAAAATAAAATAAAATAAAATTTTAATTTCAAGTTCCTCTACAATATCCTTGAAACTTTTCCAGCATTTCTCCATTTTTGTAAATGGAGGGTGCCCTAAATTGTGCAGTCCCAAAGCACCTCATGCCTTTTTTTCCCCACGTGTTTTGCCCAGACAAGGTGACATGAAACAAAAGTCTGTAAGCTTCACATATACCTTTTTGACAACATTCTTCTTTTTTTTTTTTTAATTTTTTTTCAACGTTTATTTATTTTTGGGACAGAGAGAGACAGAGCATGAACGGGGGAGGGGCAGAGAGAGAGGGAGACACAGAATCGGAAACAGGCTCCAGGCTCTGAGCCATCAGCCCAGAGCCTGATGCGGGGCTCGAACTCCTGGACCGCGAGATCGTGACCTGGCTGAAGTCCGACGCTTAACCAACTGCGCCACCCAGGCGCCCCCTTTTTGACAACATTCTATGTCTCTGTTACCCTGTTACCCTGACATATCCTAGAGTAACATCAAGCTAATATCACCCCCTTTACATATTTATATGGACTAGTACTCCATTGTATCAACTGTGGAAAACTTTCCTTACTGTGCTAGAACTCAATGGTCTCTAAAAATTACTCCCTACATTACTGGAAGTGTCTGACTCATTTTGATATATATTCGTACAATGTCTACCTTTGCCGCCCAATATGTATGTTCTCTAGAGGGCAAACAATGCAAGCTACTTGAGGTGGTGTACCTACTTTATGTTGCAAAACAATGGGCTAGCACATAAATATTGAAAATGCACACTTTCATTTTTCCTGGATTCCAAGAATGCATCTCCTTGCTTCTTGACACATATATTTGGAGTTGTGACAGTATAGTCAATGAACTCATCCTTTGCATTCATAAGAAATGTTATTGATCATTCTTCCTGGTTTTACCTCAACTAGGGAATGTTCATGTAACCTTTTAATTGAATTTGCCTTTGATCAGTATTTATCCATTTTTTTCCTAAAACATCCTTACTGGACCAAAAATATGAAGTAACACAGAATGTAGAGGCATTATTTCAAGCTGCAGATGGCAAACATATATTGCTACCACAAGAATAAACCTCAATGTTCAGAGAAGACAAATGAATGGAGGCAGAATGTAGCTTGTTGTGTGCCTGGGTCTGGAGCACAAAAACAGAAATTAACTGCTCAAGGACACAAGGGACTTTGGGAAGTTGACAGACTTGTCCTAAAACTGAATTGTGGTGATCGCTGCACGCTAAATTACTAAGCATTAGTATGTCATACACTTAAAAGGGGTTAATTTTATGGTATATAAATAGTCCCTCCACAAAGCTGTCAAAAAAAGAATTTAGAGTGAGCTTATCTGATAGGCAACTCAGAACATAAAACCATTGGTTACTGTTCCTATGGTCCTTATATCAAGTCAAGATTTGAAAGTAAATTACCCTCTTGACTTTTACCCCCAAATGCAGGTAGAGAGTCTACTTCAGCTCTGGATTCTCACTAACAGAAATGTGCATGATAGCCTGCAGTTCTCTTACAAACCTTTGACTTCTTAAGAGATGCTCCTTTTCTTCTATTTCCCTCCCATACGCTTCAAAGGAAGTTAAAATCAATTAATTGGATACAGTGTTGAAGAATAACTATCAATCTCATAAAAAGAAGAAGAAACTTCAGTTGGCTCTATTCTCAAGTGCAATGGGCACTTCCATCTGAAAGAAATCACCGAATATCAATAAAGAGATCAAAGCAGTGCTTTTTGTAAACACAAAGACAAGTACAATCAGAGCTGTTATATTTACTAGGAGAGTTTAATTTTCAACATGAAAATACCTCTAAATCAACTTACTTTTTCATGACACGATCTACCAGATTCAGTTGATGATAATCTACTGAAGAATGCTTTATGAAAATTTTGGACTTTACAATTCATTGACAAAGCTTAATGTAAAACATAGAGCCCCCATTGTCCATCTCACAGGGAAGTGATGGATTTAGATACAAGAAGTATAGACCACGTGGTAAGAAGTAGTGCTTCAGTCTGGCACATCTTGAGTATGTAGCTGGAAACAGCTAGCTCATATACAATTAATCTATTTATAGAAGTAAATATTAGGGTGCCTGGGTAGCTTATTTGGTCAATTGTGGGACTCTCGATTTCGGGTCAGGTCATGGCAGTTTTGGTAGTTTGTGAGTTTCTAGGAATTTGACCATTTCTTCCAGTTTACTGGTATATAATATTTCATAACATTCTTTTATAATTGTTTGTATTTCAGTGGAGTTGGTTGTGATCTCTCCCCTTTCATTCATGATTTTATTTATTTGGGTCCTTTTGATT
Source organism: Felis catus (assembly GCF_018350175.1). NCBI lineage: Eukaryota > Metazoa > Chordata > Mammalia > Carnivora > Felidae > Felis > Felis catus. The sequence goes on along the minus strand of NC_058372.1, from coordinate 104,878,520 downwards.
TTATTTTTGATAACTCTGGCTACGAGTTTTATCAATTTTGTTCTTAATTTCAAATAACCAGCTCTTAGTTTTGTTGATTTGTTATTCCAGTTTGTTGCTGTTGTTGTTCATTCCTATATCATTTATTTGTGTTCTAATCTTTATTATTCCCCTTCTTCTGCTGGCTTTGGACTTTATTCACTGTTCCTTTACATTTTTAGGTGTAAGGTTAGGTTGTGTATTTGGGACCTTTTGTGCTTCTTGATATAGGCCTGAATTACAATATACTTCCCTCTTAGGACTGCCTTTGCTGCATTCCAAAGGGTTTAGACTGTTGTGTTTTTGTTTTCATTGGCTTCCATATATGTTTTTTATTTCTTCTTTACTTTCATGGTTAAAATAATCATTCTTTAGTAGGATGCTCTTTAATCTCCATGTATTTCAGGGCTCCAAATTTTTTCTTGTGATTATAAGTGTCATAGCATTATGATATCAATCTTTTTGTACTTGTTGAGGGCTGATTTGTGACCCAGTATGTGATCTATTCTGGAGAATGTTCCATGTGCACTTGAGAACAGTGTGTATTCCAGTGCTTTAAGATGCAATGTTCTGAATATGTGTTAAGTCCATCCAGTCCAGTGTATTATTCAAAGCCTGTTTCCTTATTGAATTTCTGCTTAAGTGATATGTCCATTTCTGTAAGTGGGGTGTTAAAGTCCTCTTCTATTATTGTATTATTATCAATGAATTTCTTTATGTTTGTGATTAATTGTTTTATATATTTGGGTGCCATGGTTGGGGCATAAATATGGATAGACCCCTTCATTATGATAAAATGCCCTTCTTCATCTTTTCTTACAATCTTTGTTTTAAAGTCTAGATTGTCTGAACTGCCCGGCTAGCTCAGTCGGTAGAGCATGAGACTCTTAAAGTCTAGAATGTCTGATATAGGTATGCTACTCTGACTTTCTTATGATATCCATTAGCATAATGGATCGTTCTCCATTCCCTCACTTTCAATCTGCAGGTGTCTTTAATAGGGAGCACGTAGATGGATCTTGTTTTTTTTTTTAAATCCATTCTGACACGCTATGTCCTTTGATAGAAGGATTTATTCCATTTACTTATTTACTTTCAGGGAAATTATTGAAGATGTGAATTCAGTGCTATTGTGTTACCTGAAGAGCTGGGGTTTCTGGTGATGTTCTCTGGTCCTTTGTAGCCTTTATTATTTTGGTCTTTTATTTTATCTCCACTCAGAGAGTCCCTCTTAAAATTTCTTGCAGGGCTAGTTTAGTAGTTATGAACTCCTTCAGTTTTTATTTGTCTGAGAAACTCTTTATGCCTCCTTCTATCCTGAATGACATCCTTACTGAATAAAGAATTTTTGTCTGTATATTTTTCCTACTTAGCACTTTGAATGTTTCCTGGCAGTCCTTTCTGTCCTGCCAAGTTTCAGTGACAGGTCTGCTGTCACTTATGTGTTTACCCTTATGTGTTTACCTTATGTGTTTACCCTTGTAGGTTCAGGACATTTTGTACCTAGCTGCTTTCAGAATTCTCTATCTTTGTGTTTTGCAAGTTTCACTATGATACGTTGTGGTGTTGACCTATTTTTGTGATTTTTGAGTGGAGTTCTCTGTTGGCAGAGAAGATGTAGCACTTCAAATACTAAAAGAGTTCATCAACGCTTGGTAAATGTTGAAGAAAAATTGTGCAGAACACAAATATGGGAGAAATGAATAATTGACCAGTTACCACAATGTCCTCAGGTGATCTGATCTTGTTGGAAGGTGACAACTGAATATTTTGTTTACTTATTATTCCCAATGGGTAGGAACAATCTGAGTACTGGTACATTCTCTGGATCTTAAATAACCCGATGTGATGCTTGGTTCCCGTCAGATTGTCTCAGGACCCAAGTAATGCTTGTCTCACTTAGACTCATTAGTGGAGACAGTGGAGAATGGACTTGCTAGGTTTCCTGAAATGTAGGCAGGAAACCCTGGTGCATATATGCCACAGACCCTGGCACCATAGATGCATAGAACATTTTTAGGATTTTACAGCTGAATTTCATATATATGAATAAAGAGGCCTTTATCACTTCTCATGTTCTGTCTCCTCTTTAAAATTAATTTGTTTATTATCAAGTAAAATAAATTGTCAGTGTTCACAAACCATATAGGTACATCACAATGAATCTATAAAGTGAACACCAATGCAATCATCAATCAAGGAAAATAAATAACAATAATTCTTGGCATTCTGGATCCACAATGTTGATTTTATTTCACTCAGACAGTGACACTGATTTATCTTTTCAAACTGCATGCATCTAGCTGCTGTTCAAATACTATAATGCACATTATATTTCATCATAAATATTTTTATGGTTAGAAATGTAATCTTATTCAGGAAATCAGTATCAGTATAGAGAACACATATGCCATAAAAACAACCTGTTCTTAAATTAAACTTAATAACTGTCCTCTGTAGTCTGGGGGCATCAAAACATATTTCAGAGTATCCAAAATAAAAAGATGAGAAAATTCTAAGGAAATTAATATGAGAAGAAGTCACAGATCACTGATTAAATTTTTAGAAATTAACTCATGTAGGGGCGCCTGGGTGGCGCAGTCGGTTAAGCGACCGACTTCAGCCAGGTCACGATCTCGAGGTCCGTGAGTTTGAGCCCCGCGTTGGGCTCTGGGCTGATGGCTCAGAGCCTGGAGCCTGTTTCCGATTCTGTGTCTCCCTCTCTCTCTGCCCCTCGCCCGTTCATGCTCTGTCTCTCTCTGTCCCAAAAATAAATAAACGTTGAAAAAAAAAATTAAAAAAAAAAAAAGAAATTAACTCATGTAATAATATCATAGAAAGATAGAGACATAGTGACAGAAACACACACACACACACACACACACACACCAGATTTCCATCAGATACATACATGGAAACCATAGATAAGTATCACTTGAAGTGTGGTTCTAGGGTGCCCACAAAGCTAAGACTTTTGGGCCTTCCTGAAACCTTGCAAAATCTGAAGTTCTATGCAGTAAGGCCTTGAAATCTATATTTTCACACACCAACCAGGCTTTTTCCATATGCTGAATGTCCAAAAAATTGGCATTATAGTGTTGTGTATCTTATTTGAAATAAAACTTTTGCCTGAACTCAGGGACGATCATTAAAGAAAAGAAAATTTGGAGATGGATCCTTGAAAAAGGCAGTAGAAATATGTTCTTCATGTAGACAGAAACATCACTGTATATTGTGAAATAACAGCCTGTTGATCGACTGAGCTAAAATGAAAATTGTTCACTGATTACCTAGAGAAACCTCAGTTTGCCCACTGATGAATTGAAGTTGGTAATTTTATCTCTTTTCCTAGACCCCATGATAGTTCAAAAATATAATGTGTAAAAGAGCTTTTATGGTAATAAGAGAAATGGAGCACAGCAGGACTAAGTGGTTCAGCAGAATGGTTTATAAGACACAGTATTTCCAGGAATCGGGAATCATTGATACAACACCTGTGCCATCAACAATGTCTTGTACCAAGACTACTTAATATACGTCAGACCCATGTTGCCCCGTGGATATATTTGAGGGTAAAAGTACCAAGAGCGAAATTCCTAACACAAAGTGTAAGTTGATATTTCAGCTACAACTGAAACAGTAAACCACAACAACTTGTCAATGTTGGCAGGAAACCACCAAAACTGGTCAAATCGTTGTGAAGACACTGGATGAGACTTCTCCTAAGTAGGATGGAGTAGGTCATAAAGGCCTATGCTCCCCTGGCTAAAATTAGTTTAAAAAACAACTAAAGTACAATTATATTTTAAACACTTTAGATCTCTGGAGCCAGGAAGAACTAGGTAAACTAAGATTCCAGACAGGGAAGAGCCCTTTCTTGGTAAGTATGCAGGTTTTCTTTTCTGGGCACATTTGATAATTATGGGCTTAGGCCAGATTTTGTAACTTTGGGCAGGAGAATAAGGAACTAAAATTCATACCACTGAAGAGAAGGGCTAAATACTTCCATTTCTAAGGACTAAGGAGAAACACACCTCCCAGTCTCTCACTGGAGTGGGATGAACCAGACAGACTTGAGTCATGTTAAACTGAAAACTCAGTTTCAATCAAGCTCAATCCCTAATTGGAAACTAAGAGCTAAGAGAAAGGAATTAAGGATCTTTCATTTCCAGAGTCAGACAGAGTAAGTTTGAATAAGAGTGCTAACACTACCTATTTGCCCGAGGGAAATTTCACTTATTCTCAACATCTCATTTTTTCAGTTATGAAACACCACCAACCTTATAAGGATTTTGTTAATAATAAAGGAGATAATGCATATGTAATTCTAAAGTCAATATCTTGGATAAAGAAGGTGTCATACAAATATATTTTTAAGCACAAGGTTTCCTTCACTCTACCACACACAAACTCTTGCTTGAGAATAAATAAAGAGCAAGGAGGACAAAAGGAAATTTTCTCTGAAGATATACATTACTTCCTAACCCCACAGCTATGGACTTATGAGAAAGGCGTTCAGAAAGGCAAGAGGTGGTAGAACAAGAGCAGGTCATGGGAGTGAGAAATCCTCTCCCAATGCAAGAATCAGGGCTTTTTATATCCTTGTTTAAAGTACTGTTTAGGGAAGCAACTGCGGACATTTCTTAAGAAAGATGAAGAGAGCAATGAACAAAGTGAAATAAAGACACTGAGGTAGCCAGCACCCCCAAGTTGGGCACAAACACAGAGATACACCTGTGAGTCTACAGAATCTGATCATGGCAGCATGCAAATACTACAGGCTCAGACTGACTGCATTGCTTTCACTCAGTCAGGCTTACAACCAAAAAAATCCAGATGATGCTGAAGTCAGCAAAAAACCATGAGCAGCAGTCAGCAGTTAGAAAATGTAACTCAAAAATATCCTCCTCTCAATAGCTACAGACACCATCTAGGTCTGCTTAGGATAATCTTCACAGGAAATGAGCAAAGCTTATAAAAGGACCATATATCTTTACCAAAGACCCGAAAGAAAACATAAATAAATGGTGAATGTACAATACATCTGAATGGGAAGACTCGGTTAGTGGTGATGTCAGTTTTTAAATGACGTTTTAAGAGTAAATAATACTTACCAAAATTCCAACACAACTCTTCGTGACAGTTTATTAATTTATGTTAGAAATTATGACACGGTAATGAAAAAGAAAAGTATATCAACAGAAAATATGTCATTTACAGAAGCCCACTCATGTGTATATAATTGTTTGGAACAAGATAATTTTAATCAGAAGGAAAATGATGGCTATTTAAGACACAGGCCAAGAAATCTTGGGCCTATTTATTTGTTACCTATTAAGAAAAATCGGTAGTTGTCTTACAGCATAAGATAAATATTTAGACTAAATACAGATATGATTAATGAATACATGAAAATACTTGTGATAGCAACACTCTCAATCTAAGTTAGACACAAATCCTAGAAACCATAAAATGAAAGATTGGCTTATTAAATACCTAAAAATTAAAATGTAAAGTATGTAGAAAGACCATATGTAGTTTTTTATAAATGAAAATGTTTTTTATTTTAAGAAGTCAAATCAATAACATGTTAAGATTTTTGTTGCTCAAGAGCTTTGGAATTTCTAAACATAAATTAAAAACTATTACATAAAAATACTGGAAAACAAAGGAGGAATCCTCTCCTTATCTGAAATTGAGGAATCTCAGAAAATGGAAAACAGGCCACAGACAGCAAATGATGTAAAGGTGGCATATTAATGTTTATTAATCACTGAAGTTTTTCAATAATGACCCAATTACTGTCCAGGATGAAAGTATACAACTCAATATATTTCCTTCTGAAAGTGCTTTCTTAAAATAGTCTTGCACTGCTGAGAATTCTATTCTTCATTCATATCTCAGATGAACTTCAAGGGAAAAATGTTGCATCTCCCTTTGGAAAATCTTATCAAACCTTTCATTCTGCTCAACAGTTATCTGATTTTTCTAGTCTCCAAAAGCACCTGGAAGGAAAAGCAAAGAAATTACTTCAACAAAGGTTCTGGGAAGAGGGGTGTGATGCATCAGTATTGGGAGAAACACCAACACTTTTTTTTTTTGGACTTTCACTCCCCTCGCCCCATTAGGCCCCAGTTGCTCCTGCACATGGCTATGGCCCTTCACTGTCCCACCTTATGGCAAGGGGCACACAAACTCATTATGGCAATTATGATGTAATTTAAGATAACTAGTCCCATTCGTCAGCTGTCAGCCACCTGGAAAAGAAGAAAACTCCTGCAACTTGTTTACTATTTTTTTCAAGGCTAACATGGGCTATTATAGTTTATAGAAGTCCTTTAAAAATTCCAAAAATCAGATGTCTTTGTGCAAGTATTTACTGGTGAAGACATGGATGGTCAGAGAGGTTTTTTTAAATACAGCCCAAGCTCATACAGTTTGGAATGGCTCACCTGTAATTATTCTATCTGACCCACTGTAGGTTACATTGGTCTTACTTTAAACTTAGGGACACGAAGTTGTGATGACAAATAGAGGCTGATAGAAGGAGAGGCCAAAAAAAAAAAAAAAAAGGAACACCGATTGTAAAATAACTGAACTGTAAACAAATAACTGAAGCAAACTGAAATAATAACAAAACCGAAGACACAAATCCAAACGGTGCAGGAGTGGTAAAGCCGGTGCAAGTAACGTTCTGTTACATGTAAGAGAAAAATACATGTCTGTGCAGAAGAAACAGGTGGGGATGTGCATCACTTCCACAAGGAAATTTAGCTTCTCCTATTTGTCTTCTTAGCCATTTGAGTCTCGCATTTTCAGGTGGGTGAAAGATGTATACACACAGAAAATTTTCTTTTTTCAAAGAAAACAAATTGCTTGTGCAGTAAAAGTGGCACTTGACAAGGGTCATAGCGTCTACAACATGATAAGGTGTGCTGAGTGTAAGGGAAGGGTATATCCCCGCTTCAGGTCGGCTCCAAGTTACCAGTGATTCATTGATTCATATTGTTAAATTGAATGGGTAAAGATATACAAAGACATCAAGTGAAGGAGATACTAATGTAGAGAACTCTAAGTCAATATTATTGCTACTTGACATAGAGGCACAGAACCCTATGATTAAAAGCAAAATTTATGACTATAATTCTGTATTATAGATTTTCCAGCTACTAAATTAGAATATCATAAAATACAATTTAGAAAGATTGCATAAAATAACAAAAATATTCTAACATGCTCAAATTTGTCACTAAGATAGAGGATTCATTCATTCAAAAACTCACTCACCAGAGGTAGGACATACTGAGATAAATGTGATATTCTTATACATTTTGTGATGTAAGATTCTGGTTTACTTGTGGGCCCATGTTAGTTCTGCCCAGTAACAAAAGAACAGTGACTATGTGTTGTTAATTCAGCCCTGGGGCATGTTTAGGATAAATCACAGAGAAGAGCTGCCAGTGATGGCCAACAGCCCACCATTACTTCATCATCATGTGCTGAGCCAATGCTAACAGGGGGAACCAGTCTAACACTAAATGAACATCCATTTTGTGGCAGACATTGTATTAGGCGTTGTTAGAATTCCAGGGGCCATGGAGAAAGCCTTGTGATTTTAGGTTATTCATCAGATTCATTCAGGGACCAAATATTATAGTCTTTTGAATTACACCAAAATGAAATCATGGAAAATCATTTGTCTAAAGAAAGGCAGTGGGCCATGAGGGCTCCATGTTAGGAACATCAGCCAAGAAACTTAGAAGCCACAGTTTGGTTCATTTGTAACATACTGCAGGACAGCCATTCACTGTTCAACCTCACCTTTGTGAAGGAAATGACCTTCACCTGTATCCTAAATTCAGTGCTCAGTATAATGTCATAATTTTCCAGGGGTCATACTTCATGTTCTCAAATGTGACCTGTCTCACTACAGCATCCGTGTCTCTTCTCTCAGTTCTTACACCAGAAATTTTCAGACTTTTAACATAAACCTCTGAGATCCTACCAAAAAATCAGAGTATGATAAATTATGCATGTTATAAAAAGACTTACACAGAAGGTGCAGCTAAATATTATTATGGGAGTGAAAATTGTAAGTGCTTAGGCTGCTTAGAAAATGTAGTTAGACCATGAGAAGTGACTTATTTATTCCCTCTTGGTAAATTAACCCTTCACTTGTCCACTGTTTTAGAGAACATTTGGGTTTATTTTAGGAACACTCATATTTCATTTTATCTGTCCTAACAGCAAGTATTTGGGGGAGTAGCTACTTTATGTCAGATATTGCCCTGTGTGATGGTACAAGTGAACTGAGCCACAATAAAGGATCAGTGCTGGGAATTCAGGACAAAGACCCATTATGGGCAGAGAGTGATTGCGTAACAGAATTCAGAGAAAATTTCAACAAAGATGATAAATTTGTTTTGGGAATTAAAGCAAAATCAAAAATTTTCTAGATAGACAACCTGAACGTATGGGGTGTGGACAGAAGAACAAGTATTGTGGTTCCATGGAAGGTGTGAGATGTCAGGTCACAGGAGTATCAGAAGTTGAGTTTCCCCAGAGCTATATGGGAACAGGTCTCAGATGAGAAATATGGAAAATGAGGCTGGAGGCAATGGAGGGGCCTCATTGTGAAGAAGGTGCAAGCCTGGCTAGATACTTGAATATCTCATAGGTAAGTGATGTGGACTCAACAAGAGAGTCTAGGCTTGGTATTATGACCTTAAGCAGATGTAACAGAAACTACTGATAAAAACTCAGTAGGTGGCAGCCCTTAGTCTTGCCTTTCTTACAGCTCTCTCTTCTTTTCCACTAAGAGATCCCTGGGGGTGTTCTGGCAACAGTGCCCAGCCCCTTTATGGTAATGATTCTGATCAATTCAAGACCTTCATGGGAATCCCATTGTCCTCTATAAGTGATTAGTCTAGGGTGGTCATGTGACGCAATTTTGGCATTGAAACAGAAAGAGGAATTCAAACAGACACTTCTAAGAGTGATTTTTCTTCGAGAAAAGGTGGGAACAAAGGTAGGAAAAAAAAAACAACTTTTGTTTCTGTTCCTGCTCTTTCTGATATATATGTTTTCATCTGAGGACGTGACTTTGGAGCTACAACAACCATCCTGCTACTATCAATGGAGACACCTTTGTCACATCAAATGTGATATGAAGGGAAGACAGAAAATTCTAGGACGTTCTGGATATGCTTGACTGCTACAGCTAGCATCAGGATAGCTGCCTCTGGGACTCAGTCAATAGACAGTAGAAGTTCTTTTATTTTAGGCAAAAACAAAAGTTTTAGTTTCCTGTTACTGGGAACTGAATTCTTCCTAATCATACACAGTCATTTTCATTTAATTTTTCTTGCAAGGCTTGACCATACACAATGCAAACAACATTTAAGTGTCCCAAGAGAGGCATCCCCAAGTGGTAAACATAACATAGAATGGTACGAGAATGAATAATACAGAAAAGAGGTTTAGTGATCCATAAAGGAGACTAATTATCTGACTCAAAACAAACATATGCACGCCTGCATACATACACAGGCAATTTTTCACACACAGACAATTTTGAAAAGAAAGTTCCAGTATTAGTTGTAAATGAAAAGCTGGTAAAAAAAAAAAAACACAAAACTACAGAAATGATATTGGAAAACATCTCCTGGTAAACTTAATCTGGGAACTCAAATTTGATGTCATCCTTTGGCTGTTCTGGGCATGAACAATCAATTTATCTGACTAACCTGGCTTACAGCTTTGGTGAAGTCACTAACATCATGTTTCTCACTTTCCTCACCTACTATATCACAAACTCAATGTTGAAGAGGCTTTTGTGCTCATATCAACCTTTGACGTGGTCAAACCAAAGACTTCCTAACACTTTGGGAAGAACAGATACATTATAGGGCACCTGGGTGGCTCAGTCTGTTGAGCCTCTGAGTTTGGTTCAGATCACGGTCTCGCAGTTTGTGGGTTCGAGCCCCGCATGGGCTCTGTGCTAACAGCTTAGAGCTTAGAGCCTGCTTTGGATTCTGTGTCTCCCTCTCTCTCTGCCCCTCCCCCGCTCTCGCTCTCTCTCTCTCTCTCTCTCTCTCTCTCTCAAAAATAAATAAACATTAAAATTAACAACAAAAAAACCCAAAACAGATACACCATTAGGTAAGTATGTTGAATATGTTGAAAATTACTACAGTCTTAGAAGATGTAGGAACCTTTAATAACAAGTAAAAGGAAGTGTCCTGCTGGATTCCAGATTTCTCCTAGCATCTGGTTATGGGAGAACCATCCAGCGTCTACCAGAAAATAATTACATGAACTCAAAGAGAAATTAGTCTCTTAAAAATGCATTTCATATAGACAGAAAATCACTTTACCATAGGGTTAGAAAAACCAAGAGGGAAAACAGAGGAAGGAATCCTCTCCATCCTTCTCCTCATGGTCTCCCCAAGCACATAGCTGCATGGAACATACAGCCTCCCAGATGAGTCACTTCAGCTCTACACAGTGCATTAGAGACTAATATTAGTTCTCCTCTTCCAGATCATCATGTCTACTTGAGCAGAACTGGCTTCTGGTCAACCAGCTATAGTGGCTCCTCAGAAAAGAATGTGGTGGGTAGATATTCAACCCTTGATCTCAGGGTTGTCTCAGTGGATAGAGTATTCAACCCTTGATCTCAGGGTTGTGAGTTTGACACACATGTTGGGTATACAGATTACTTCAAAAAATAAGTAAAAATTCCATAAAAAGAAGAAAAATAATAAACTTTATCAAATTGAAGCTCCTGGGAGGTGCCCCCTGAAATATGCAGTGCAAAACTCCAAACCTGTGATCTGAACTGTGATGCTTCTCACTGAACTTGTGAAACACTCTTTTGTGATTAAATGTAAATATTTCCTGGTGATATGACTTTGTATTCTTGAGAGTCTCCTGAGAGGGAAGCATAATTTGTAGCAATGGGAGAACAAGGTCCTCCAAGACAACACTACCACCTGGCTTGATAAGTTGGTTACTCATCCCCATTCAACTCTACTTCAGCTTCTTGTATCCTCAGCTAAATTCAATAAGCTTAAAAACTCACCAAGGTAGGGGCACCTGGGTGGCTCAGTTGGTTAAGCATCCTACTCTTGATTTCTGCTCAGGTCATGATCTCAGGGTACTTAGATCTAGCTCCAGGCTGGGTGTGAAGCTCCCTTAAAATTCTCTGTTTCCCTCTCCCTCTACCACTACCTGATCCCTCTCTCCCATTCTCACTCTTTAGAAAAAAACAAAAGCAAAACCCTCACCTCAGGACAGCAAGCATTACTTGCTTTATGTAAGTTTACTTACATTTTATTTCTAGAAAACATTTGATGAATCCCTCAAAGGTACTTGTAACTGCCAATGCCATATTCTTTGAAAAGTGAAAATATGAGCACATAATGACCTTAGGATTTCTGTATACATGAGTAATTTGCAAAGAAAGAAGTATTCACTATTTTTCATGCTCTCATTTTGTCATATTTTTATCCTAATAACTTCCAATTGCATGAAGCCTGCTATTTTATCTTTATAGTTTCCTAACCATGTCATGTATACATTCAGGCTTCTTTGTGTTTTGGGTTACCCCTTTTCTGCAATGGCTCTCCCTTCATGATTGGCCTAGTGGCTGTCAATTACCTTTCAAGGCACACCTCCATGGTACCCAATCAAAATAGCTGGAAATATGAAAAGGAAGTTGAAATGACACACAAAGCAAAGAAAGAATTGCTAGTGTGATATGTATGCATAATAATGTAGCCAAATAAAAACTGAAAGGATATATAATATGTCATGTATATGATATTACAATATACTCTATAAAGTAAATAAAATACACACCTATATACTCTTTCATTTGTTAATGGCTGTATTACCTATATAATCAGAAAACAAAGGGAACAAGGTAAAAATCAGATATTGTAAGATAAGAACACAAATGGCTATTGAAAATTAAAGTATGTCAAATGTCACATTTGCTAACACCTGGATGAATGCAGTGTCAATTTAATGAAACAAAATGAAATAATGAAAAAGAGCAGTTATCTTTCAGCAGCCATAGTCTATTTCCTACGTTGGCTTTTTTTGTTCTTCCTCTCCACTAGGAACCAAGTAATGTGGGAGGTGGGTAAAGAAGAGACAAGGAGATGCCCTTTCAACAAATCCATTTTTTGAAAATTGTACTCAAAGAAGGGGATTTGATCAACTGTTTCCAGATTCCCAGTGCTTTTGTGATGTTCTTCAAAATAAATTAAGCTTAATATCTGCTGAAACCAGATGGTCCCTGTAAAGCAAAAATGTTGTTTTAATGATGCACAAATCTCTCCAAAATGTAGATAGATGTGCCATCAGTTTTTAAATCAAAGTTTGTTATTAAATAAGTATACTGGTAATTTCATCTGAATGGATTTTTAATGTATAAAAAAATACAACATAAATAAAAGACAAAATAACATTGCCATTATTTTTCTTTTCAGGAGATTCTCCATTTGAAACTCCATGGGCATTTGTCCCACAAATTTTTCTTTGACTCTTCTATGCTTTCTTCTGCTTCATACATGGGACTTCTAAATTAACTTCTATGCCTGCCTCCAGATTTCCTTCTGCAACTCCACTCCTTGGACTAAGAAAAAAAACAAAAAGATATTCCACTGAAGGAGTCACTTTCCATCTTTCCCTTCTTCCCCATGTTTCCTGCAGTGCCCATGATGTCCACGTAAGGAAACTGTATTTATTATAAATCCCTAAAGGAGGCCCTGTGACACCTACATGGAGATAGGAAGAGAAAGATGATGCATAAACTTGGACCTTTCACCATGAATGGGATGTGACAAATTCTTATGATGACTATTTCTCTTAATTCCTATTAGAGTGGACATTTGCCACAGAATACATGGGTGTGATTGCCTACTCCAGATTCCTTACACTTCATTTCCATGCTTCGTATATGGAATTATTAAGATAAAACACAACTTCTATAAAGGTCATGCTTCTGATCTATCCAGGCAATACTTTAAACGTAGCCCAACAAGAAGTCACATGTCCCAGAAAGATTCAAACAACTTCTGAAATGAGAAAACCCACTGGCACCTCATCAATTCCCATCCTAACCTTCCATCTTAACCTTCCATCCCAATACCATTTAATCACCCATGCTAAGCAGCACCTGGTCATCAAGATCATTGTTGGGCACACTTTCCTTGCTGGCAGCTGTGTGGCATGCACCTTATCTGGTCCTCCAAATGCTTTAATGTTGGTGATTATAGTCCTCCAGTGTTGACCAGGGAAGACCAAGACCACATGTGCCTACATGTTATGACAGCTGGAGCTCAAATTCAATGAAAACTCATTGTTAGAAAGCTCCAAATGGGTTTCTTACATCCTTCCACTTTTCCCAAATATTGCTTCTGCAAGAGGTATCACTTGAAGTATCACAGGTATCACAGGTATCAAAGGTATCACAGCTGCTTCAGGGGGCAGCTGTGATAATTCAAGGGATTATCAGTCATAACACAGTTCTTGAGAGATTCAACAATATGATGCAAAAACCTCTACAGAGATTCAAAAATTCAAGTATCTGTTTTCAGTTTGTCCTCCATTCCACCTTTCACATTTTGCCCCTTCTTTCTTTCTTTCTTTCTTTCTTTCTTTCTTTCTTTCTTTCTTTCTTTCTTTCTTTCTTTCTTTCTTTCTTTCTTTCTTTCCTTTCTTTTCCTTCCTTCCTTCCTTCCTTCCTTCCTTCCTTTTTCCTTTTTTTCCTTTCTCATTTCCTTCTTTCTTGGCCTGCTTGGTGGTCAGGTGTTAGCATAATGAGATACTAAACTTTGTCTTCAGTTCATGCTACATTAACATCCCTGATTCACTGTAGGCCTTCCCTGATCTGTTTATTCCATTTATTCTTATTTCCTGCTTCCATTCCTACCCCTTCCCCCACCATACACAGGCAAGCTTTGAGGTTTAAAGTGCATTCTTTGCTGTAATGTGTTCATATGTAATACATATTGTTGTGCCTGTTTGTATTTTCAATCCATGTGCATCATTCCATTCTGTTTGTCGCTGTGCACTGTGGTTTAACATTCATTTATTGCTACCTCTGATCCATTGCACCTTACAGATGCTGTGTATGTTTCAGGGTATGCATTCATGCACTGACCTGTCTACTTTCTCCAAAGGACACCCTGCCCCAAACAGCATTTCAGTGAACACCCTATTTGTGTTCCCTGCGCACCTGTATGAGATTTTGTTGGGGACTGATATTTAGGGTAGGAATTTCCTGGTATGTCTGTATTTCAGTTGTCCAGATAGTGCCACACTGCTCTCCAGAGAATGATTGCTTCAATCTACTCTCCCAGGGGTAATATGCTAATGAATGCAAATTTCTGTGCACTCCTTATCAGCATTCAGAGCTACTCACCTTTCTCATTTTTGTTGGTCCAATAGATGCAAAGTAATATATCATAGTTTACCAACTTTGTGTTTTTTGATGGTATTGGTGGAGGGCAGTTTTCTTCCATAAATTAATAGCTCATTTATTTGCCTCTTTTTATACTCAGATTCCTGTCCCCTACTTTTTGATTTGTAGCCCTAATATAGTGTATATATTAATTATATTTCAATTGTAGATATTGCAAATATTTTCTTTCTTTCTCTCACCTATTCATTTTGCCCAGGCAATTCTTAGTGAAGCAAAATCCAAAATCCTTAAGTTTCAGGTAATTGAATTTATCAAATGTTTTGCCTCCATTTTCTTTTTGGGACATTTGTTTAAGAAGCTCTTCACCGTTCCTAAGTCACAATGATTTTCTTTTCTTCTCCTTTTCCTTCTGATAAAAATAGTTGTATACTTTTGTCCTTAATGTTAGTATCTCAAATACACTTGGATTTGACTCTTGTATGTGGTCTTAGGTATCCAGTTGTGTATTCTGGATACCTATATAGTGATCCAGATTTCCCAACATTAAATATACTATCCTTTCCCCATTAATAAGTAGACTATGCTTAAATTTATATATATTGAGTCCTCTTATACACATAGAGTTGTATTTTGGGTCTTTCCTCCTACCCAGGCCAATTTTTTCCTGTGCAAATACAATATTATTTTTCTAACTATCACCTTGTAATAAATAAAGAAATTAAATATGAAAATATGTGGTATGTTTTAAGGTGGTAATTACCATATTGTGGAGAGAAATTAAAGCAGTAAAAAACAAAGAACAAACAAACAAACAAAAAACAAAAAGAAAACTTTGGAGTTCCCAGTGAAGCTGAACTTTAAAATATAATCACCTAAAATATTATCATTAGAATATAATTTGTAAATAAGAACCTAAAGGAAGGAAGGGAGTAATCCATGCATATATCTGGTGGAAGAATTTTACAGGAAAAAGAATCTGTGAGTACAAATGGCCTGAGGCAGACCATGTCTGTTATATAGAAAAATAAAAGAAAACAAGTGTTACTCTGGTAAAAATTTAAAAATACTTTTTCTAATAAAAAAGAAAGAAGAATTAATATCAATCCTTCACAACCTCTTCCAAAAAAAATAGAAAAGGAGAGAAAATTTCCAAACTCATTTTACAAGGCCTCCTTTACCCTGATAAAAATCAGACAAAGACACTATAAGAAAGGAATATTACAGGCCATTATTCTTGATGCACATAGATGTAAAAAAAAAAAAACCCTCAAAGTATCAGCAAACTATTGAATTCAATAATACATTGATAGGATAATATACCATTATCAAGTACTAATTATTACTGGGATACAGGAATTATTCAACACCCACATTTCAGTGTTATATAACACATTAACAAGATGAAGCATAAACACTACATTTATATCTCTATAGATGCAGAAAAAGCATTTGGCAAAAGTGAACATCCATTCATGATAACAAGTCTCAACAAAATGGGTATGGAAGAAAAATATATCAGCTTAAAAAATGCCATTTATGGCAAGCTCAGAGCTACCACCATACCCAATGGCAAACAACTGAAAGGTTTACATGTAAAATCACAACCAGAATAAAGATGGCCATTCTCACTAGTTTTATTGGAAATCCTAACCAGAGAAATTAGGGAAGAAAAAGAAATAAAAGGTTTTCAAATTGGAAAGGAAGAATAAATCTGTCTATTTGTAGATGATAATGATATTATATTTAGAAAGCATTAAAGACTCTACCAAAAATACTGTTAGAACTAACAAATAAATTCAGTTAAGTTGTTAAGTTGCAGGATATGAAATCAGTATACAAATATAAGTTGCATTTCTGTACAATAAAAGTAAACTATCAGAAAGAGAAATTAAGAAACATCTAATTTATGATAGCATCAAAAAGTATAAAATATGCAAGAATAAATTTATTTAAGGAGGTAAAAGACTTGTATACTGAAAAGTAGAAGACACTGCTAGAAAACATCGAAGAAACCAAAAACAAATGATAAGACATTCCCTGCTCATGGATTAGAAGAAACAACATTGTTAAAATGCCCATAGTACATAAAGCAATCTACATATTCAATACAATCCCTATCAATGTTCCAATGGCATCTGACATAGAAACAAAACAAACAATCCTAAAATTTGTAAGCATAAAAGAGCCCAAATAGCCAAAGTGGTTTTGAGAAAATAAAACAAAGCCTGATGCATCAGACTTCTTGGCTTCAAATAATACTACCAAGTTACACTAATCAAAACAGTATTGTATTGGCACAAAAAAAGACACATTGATCAATGGAACAAAATAGAGAGTCCAAAAGTAACCAACCCATGTATGGTTAATGAACTTATGGCTCCTTTGTCCTATTTTCCCAACATAGGACAGGCACATGCAAAAGAATGAAACTGAACCATTCTATTACAACAGACATAAAAGCTACCTCAAAACACATTAACACATGAGTGTAAGGCCCAGAAGGATAAAACTCCTGGAAGAAAATTTAGGTAAAAGACTTTTATCTTAGCAATGTGGTTTTTTTGTTTGTTTTTTTGTTTGTTTTTGTGGGAATGGGTATATGACACTGAAAACGAATACAACACAGCAAAAATGAGCAAGTGGGGGAGTATCAAACTAAAAAGCTTTTGTACAGGAAAGAAAACTATCAACAAAATGAAAAGGCAACATACTAAATGGGGAAAGTATTTGTAAATCATTTATTAAACAAGGGGTTAATATTCAAAATATATCCAGAACTCCGACAACAAATAGAAATTTAACTCAAGTGTAATTGAAACATGGACAAAGGTCTTGAATAGACATTCATGTATATATACACACACATATATGTTTTAGTCTGATCTGAGTGCTACAACAAAATATTACCCAGATAATTTAAGGTTTATTAAACATGAAAATTAGTGTAACCTAATTTTCTTCCTTCTCATGTACTTAGTTATTAAATACAGCTTCAACTGTATGTCCAAAGTATCTGCCTAAATGGTAAATATTTCTGCATCCTTTCCCAGCCCACTTCGGCAACTCAGTGTTTAATAGGGTGTCTTCAATTTCTACTTTAGTACTTTCTCCATTTCCTTGTCCAAATCAAAAATAACACAGCAGAGTGCCTGGGTGTATCAGTTGTTCAAGCATCCAACTCTTGATTTCGACTCAGGTGATGATCTCACAAGTGTGAGATTGGGCCCCACGGTGAGGTCCCAGCTGAGCATGGAACCCACTTAAGATTATCTCTCCCTGTCTTCTACCTTTCCCTTGCTTGTATCCTCTCTCTTTCAAAAAACAAAAACAAAACCAAAAACTTACAGCTACATTGTAAGATACCTTATATTATAGGATATTAAATTCAGTTAACTCTATAATATCCAATAGATTAACTGCATATGTCCATGTATAATACTAGTAAAAATACAGAGTTACCATATTATAAAAGTATCACATTAGCTATTATAATACAGAACTCACCAGATTTGGAGTATGTGATTATGAAGACACCATCTTCCTTAATTTCAAAATCATTTAAATTTTCTATAAAACCAATATCAAGGGTTTCACAACCAAAATAATACCCTTTCAATTTGAATAAAAATGTGTCTGTGTCTTCCATATACAAGTCACCTGCAAAAGACAGACAAAATCATTTTAAAGAAATTTAGTAAAATGTGTGGAGTGTTCCCTTATGTATCTTCAGTTGTTGGCCATATACTGAGAAAGGAAATTTATTTCTTGTTTTCTTCACAAACACTAAAAACCAGCTGTCTCTAAAAGCTACCATCTTGGACTCCAGACCTGTGGAGTTTGGCCCAATTCCCAAGCACCAGTTGTTCAGGGACTTAGTTTTATGTGCGTGTGTTCCACTTATGTAGCTACAAGAAAACTAGTTAAAAAAGATTTTTGTAATTACAAAAAAAAGACACCTTTAGTAAGAAATCATACGTATAAATGTGTGTATATATATAAATAAAGTAAAAATAAATGTACAGATTAAAAGTGAACAGGCTTCAGAAACACTTGTCTCCAACCACTCCATCAGTTTGGCTTTTTTTTCCCCCTGTAACTCAAGTACAGTGTCTTAGCTTTTAGCAGGTTTGTAGAAGCTTTCTTTATATAGCTGTGAGGAATTAAATTGTCCATAATGACAAAATGGATACTGGTAAGCATGAAGAAAAGTCAAGTAAGTAAAGTATGAAATAAAACATTCAAATAATGTGTCATACATAGAAAGTGCAAACCAAACCCGGTGAGTCATCATTTATGTACATATTTTGTCTGTCATTATTATCTGTCACTGGCCATATGGAAATATCTATTTTGACACTCTGAACTCTGAGGTTTAGTTGACTTGGAGGTTGTTCCAGATGACTTTGAAGTGTCCTTTTTTTCTATTTCCCAAAATAGATAGTCACAGGAGTATCTCACAAATAAAAGCTTCAGAATCACAATTGGAAAGCAACTCCAGGAAGTGCAGCCAGAGCATCATTATAAGAAAATGGGAAACAAGCAATTTTTAAACATATTTTGATGGTCACACTATTATGACCTCTGTTTTCAACGGAGATTCATGAATCATAAGGATACCAGCTAGGCTTGAGAAAATTATAGAAGACATTAGAGAATCCCTACTGCAGAGATAAAAGAATAAAAACTAGTAAGGCTGAAATAAAAAAAAATCCTATAACTGAGATGCAAAACTGAATGTTGCAATGACACCGAGGTTGGATGAGGAAGAAGAACAAATCAGTGACACAGAAGAAAAAACTATAGAAAATAATGAAGCTGAGAAAAAGAATAAAAGAAAGGTACTGGATCACAAATGTAGACTGAGAATTCAGTAGCTCCTTAAATAATAATAACATTTGTATCATAGTAGTTGCAGAAGAATAAGAGAAAGGAAAAGGATCAGAAGGTTTATTTAAACAAATTATAGCAGAAAACTTCTCTAATCTGGTGGAGGAAAGAGATATCCAAATCCAAGAGGCACAGAGAATTCCCATCAAAATGAACAAAAGCAGGCCAAAATCAAGATATATCATAGTAAAATTCACAAAATACACAGACAAGGAAAGAATGCTGTAAAGGCAAGGGAAAAAGTCCTTAACTTAAAAGGGAAGACAAATCAGGTTCACAGCAGATCTGTCCGCAGAAGCTTGGCAGGCCAGAAGGGAGTGGCATGATATGTTCAACATGCTGAATTAGAAAAATATGGAGTCAAGAATATCCAGCAAGACTGTGATTCAGAATAAAAAGAGAGATAGATGAAAAGTTACCAGACAAACAAAAAGTAAAGGAGATCATGATCACTAAACCAGCCCTGCAAGAAATATTAAAGTGGACACTTTGAGTGGAGAAAGAAAGATCAAAAGCAACAAGGACTAAAAAGGAACAGAGAACATCACCAGAACCACCAACTCTACAAGTACCACAATGGCACTAAATTCATAACTTTCAATATTCACTCTGAATGTAATGGACTAAATGCTTCCATCAAAAGGCATAAGGTATTAGAATGGATAAATAAACAAGACCCACCTATATGCTGCCTACAAGAGACTCATTTTAAAGCTAAATACACCTCCATATTGAAAGTGAGGCAATGGAGAACCATCTATCATGCTAATGTACGTCAAAAGAAAGCCGAGTAGCCATACTTATATCAGACAAACTAGATTTTAAACAGAAGACTGTAACAAGACATGAATATATGATAATAAAGGGGGTCTATCCAACAAAAAAGATCTAACAATTGTAAATATTTATGCCATGACCTTGGGAGCACCTAAATATATAAATCAATTAATAACAATTATGAAGAAACTCATCGACAACAACCCAATAATAGTAGGGAACTTTAACACCCCATTTACAACAATGGACAGACCATCTAAACAGAAAATCAACAAGGAAGCTATGACTTGGAATTACACACTGGGCCAGATGGACTTAATAGATATATTCAGAACATTTTATCCTAAGGCAGCAGACTATACATTCTTTTTTGAGAACACATGGAACATACTTCAGAATAGATCACAGGGGAAATCATTTGGCTGCAGAATAGATCGCATACTGGGTCACAAATCAGCCCTCAACAGGTACAAAACATCTATATCATACCATGCATATTTTCAGACCACAATGCTATGTAATTTGAAATCATCCATAAGAAAAAAATTGGAAGTTAGGTCCTGGATGTGTTTTGGTCTCCTTGTTAAGAGAGGCTTGATAGAAAAAAGAGAAAAGAAACAAAAAAATTAAAAATTAAAAATATAAAAGTTAAGGGCACTTGAGTGGCTCAGTTAAGTGTCTGGCTCTTGATTTGAGCTCAGGTCATGATCTCACAGTTCGTGGGATCGAGCCCTCATCTGGCTCTGTGCTGAGAGTATGGAGCTTGCTTGGGATTCTCTCTCTACCTCTCTCTATGCCTCTCCCCTTCTCACCCTCTCTCTTTCAAGATAAAATGAATAAACTTAAAAATAAATAATTAAATAATTCAAATTCAAATTCAAAAATAATAAAATACAACAAAATAAGAATAAAAAGAATAAATATTTTGCTCCTTCTGTATGCAAGAAACAAAAGAGAAGCAACAAGAATGAAAACAGAAGCAACAACAACAGAAACAAATGAACAAACCAAAAACCCAAATGAAGCTAGATCTAGTTTCCCCTAGTGCTGAAACTGCAGCAGTCTATTGTCAGTAAAGTAGCTCTTGGAAGTGATTTGTGCTGGTCTTCGTGGGGTGTGGCCTGCTGCTCTGATTATCATGCTGACTTTCTCTAGTGGAGATGTGCCTGGTAGGCACAGGGGGGTGGAGTTTGGGGTAATGGCTTTGTTCTCCACTCCGGGGTGGTGTTTAGCTCAGTGGGGTCAATCAGTGCAGGTGGGCTATAGGTAAAATTCTCTACTCTCCAGAGAGGGAAGTTCCTGCCCTCACAGAAGAGGGATCAGTTACCTGTCCTGTGTCCTCCCTTTCGCCAGCTCCCCACCTTCCCCAGGTCTGTGTCTGAGCTGTCTGCCTACCAGGCAGCACCTCTCTCCAGAGTTTCATCTCAGGCACAGCTGTGTTTCAAAATCCCATGCTTCAAAGACCCCCATGGTTCTGACCAGCAGTGGTTTTCTGGGGGAGGGACTCACCTTCCTGTGGCCAGGGCAGACCTGTCCCAGGCCAGATGCAGCAGCAGCTCAGAATTTATGGTAAATCTCAACACACAGCTGGCACCAGGGTTTGCTACCCTCAGCCAGTGTCTTTATTCCTATACAGGTGAACGTGGCAGCTGGATGGAGCCTACTCAGTCTTTTCCCCCAGGAAAAACTGTAGCACCTCTACTAAATGCACTCCAACCAGGAGAACCGCTTCTCCCCATGTGACGCAGGAGATCTTCAGACGACGCTGCCAGCTCCCGGGGCTCTAGCCTGCTTCCTTGCCACAGCACTGCCAGGCACTGACCTCTGAAACTTCAGACTCTGTGATCTGCTGGTTATGAAAAACAGGCAGTATGGAAATCCTCCCCTTTTTCCCCCATCAGTGGTTTTGGGGAACAGTGTTTTTGTTCAGTCCTCTGTGTTTGTTTGCACTCTCTCTCTAGCTGTTTTTAAGGGAAGTGCTTTCTTACACAGGCTGGATGCACTACTCTTTCCCCCTTTCTCTTTCTCCTACCACAAAAATGGTTCTCTACCCTCTGCACTACCAGGCCTCTTCTCTTGCCAAACTCACTTCTCCATACCACGTACCTGCTGCAGTCTCTCACTGAAATTTTGCATATTGTTTTGTTAATCCGCATACAGATTTCCTAGGTATCCAAAATTCTTTGATGTTGTTTGATCTAGCTGTGTTTGAAGGATGAGAAAAACCCTGGGTTCCCTTACTTTTCTGCCATCTTATCTCATGAACTATTTTCTCACACTATACACAAAAATACATTTAAAATGAATGAAAGATCTAAATGTGAGACAGGAAATCATCAAAATTCTAGAGGAGAACACACGTAGCAAACTTTTTAATCTCAACCTTAGCAACTTCTTACTAAATACATACCGGAAGGCAAGAGAAACAAGAAAAAATGAACAATTTGGACTTCATCAAGATAAAAGCTTTGGCAGAGCTTTTGGCAGGAAAGAATCAACAAAACTAAAGGCAGTCTACGGAATGGGAGAAGATATTTGCAAATGGCATAAGGGGTTAGTATCCAAAATCTATAAAAAATTTATCAAACTCAACACCCAAAGAACAAATAACCCAGTTGAGAAATGGGCAGAAGACATGAGTAGACATTTTTCCAAAGAAGACATCCAGATGGGTAACAGACACATAAAAAGATGCTCAACATCACACATAATCAGGGAAATACAAATCATAACTACAATGAGATATCACCTCACACCTGTCATAATAACTAAAAGTAACACCACAGGAAA
This sequence comes from Felis catus, assembly GCF_018350175.1. Taxonomy (NCBI): domain Eukaryota; kingdom Metazoa; phylum Chordata; class Mammalia; order Carnivora; family Felidae; genus Felis; species Felis catus. The sequence goes on along the minus strand of NC_058372.1, from coordinate 104,855,614 downwards.
CAACAGATGTTGGCAAGGATGCAGATAGAGGGAACCGTCTTATACTGTTGATGGAAATGCTTACTTGTGCATGCACTCTGGAAAACAGTATGGAGGTTCCTCAAGATACTATAAATAACTACTTGTTGGCATGCAGTTGCTCACAGTAGTCTCTTATGCTCCTATATATTGATGTAGTGTAAACTGTAATGCCTCCTCTTTTATTTCTAATTTTATTTGAGTCATCTCTCTTTTGTCTTAGCTAGTCAAGTTTTGTCGATTTGGTTGATCTTTTCAAGGAACCAGATCTTAGTTTTGTTATTTCTTTTTATTGTTTTCCTGAACTCCATTTCATTTATTTCTGTTCTGATCTTTGATTTCTATTATTTCCTTCCTTCTGCTAACTTTGCTCTTAACTTGTTCTTCTCTAGTTCCTCAAGCTGTAAAATTCAGTAGTTTATTTGATGCCTTTCTAACCTTTGATATGTGATTATTGTTATTAAATTTCCATTCAGAATGTTTTTTCCTGCACCCCACAAGATTTGATATGTTGTTTTTTTAAAAAAAATTGATACGTTGCATTTTCATTGCACTTATTTTGAGATAATATTTTATTTTCCTTTTGATTTATTTCTGACCTATTGGTTATTCAGAGATGCATTATTCAGTTTGCACATATTTGTGGGTCTTGTCACTTTCTATTATCAGTTTCGTACATAGAGAAGATAATCTGAAATTTGCTAAGATTTGTTTTGTGTCACATTATATAATCTACCATGCAGAATAATGAGATGAATGTGCACCTCACAGATATCAGATGGAATCTTAGATCCATTTCTCCTAAGGTATTTTCCATTGCAATGTTTCCTTGTTGATTTTTGTCTGGGTAATGTATCTATTGCTGATGGTGGGGTAAATTCTTTACTGTTACTGGATTGCTATACATTTCTCCCTCAAGATCTCTTAGTATTTGCTTATTAGATTTCAGCACTTGAATGTTGGGAGTAAAATACTTTGGGTTTTTATATATTCTCATTGTACTGACCCTTTTATCATTATATAATGACCTTCTTATCTTTTGTTACCATTTTTTGCTTCAAATCTATTTCATTTGCTATAAAATGTCAGGCTGTGTCTACCCTTTTTTGGTTTTCAGTTGCTTAGAAAGTCATCTTCCTATCCCTTCACTTTGAGCTTATGTGTGTCTTTAGAGCTGATATAAGTCTCCTGTAGGAGATGGTCTTGTTTTTTGATCCATCCAGGCACTGTGTGCCTTATGATTGGTAAGTTTATCCATTTATAATTAGGGTGATTATTAATAAGTAAGGATTAGTAGTGCTCTTTATCTTTCACTTTCTGGTTATTTACTATCTATATTGTTTATTTTTCATACTGTATACCTTTCTAAACTGGTGGTTTTTACCATGATTTGCTCAATCTTCCTTTTTTTAATGTTTTGTGTCTGCTCTAGATCTTTTATAATGGTTACCTTGAGACTTACTAAAACATGCTAGGCCTTTTTCTGTTGCTAGCAGCTCATATTCATTTGTGTCAGATCTAGATTTTTGCTTTATGATTATTTTGAGGCTAGCATAAAAATGCTAGTCTTTTTCTGCTGCTACCAAATCATATCCATTTACCTACAATGGTTCCACACTTTTACTTCTCCCCTTTTATGTTTTTGATTTAACAAATTGCCTTTTATTATGCCATGAATTTGTTACCCAATTGTAGCACCTATCGTTATTTTTTTTTAATGTTTATTTATTTTGAGAGAGAGAGACAGTGTGAGTGGGGCTGGGAGGGCAGAGAGAGAGAGAGAGAGAGAGAGAGAGAGAGAGAGACAGACAGAATCTGAGAGAGAGAGACAGAATCCAGGTTCAGTCTGAGCTGTCAGCATGGAGCCCAATATGAGGTTGGAACTCAAGAACCATGGATGATGACCTGAGCCGCAGTTGGACACTTAACTGACTGAGTCACCCCAGCACCCCTATTGTTATTTTTAATGCTCTATTCCTTTAATATTTATTCTATAATTAATTAACAGACTATTCTTAGACAGAGTTAATTTTCTAATTTTGACTCTTTATATCACCTTTATCATGTTTTGTGTGATTTTATTTTTTGTATGTCACTAGTGTCTTTTCATTTCATCTTGATAAGCTCTTTCTGTATTTCTTTCAAGGCAAGTGTAGGAGTAATAAGCTCCCTCATCTTCTGTGTGTTTGGGGAAGTCCTTATTTTCCTTCAGGTGTTCAAATGAACACCTTTGGCGGATACAGTATTCATGTCTGACATTTCTGTCTTTCAATACTTTGAGTATGTCACTCTATTGTCTACTGGCCTGTAGAGTTCCGGCTGAGAAATCTGCTGATATCTTAAGTTGGGGGAAGGTCCTTTGTGGGCTAATTCTTTTTTTCCGCTACCTTAAGAATTCTTTAGCATTGATTGATACTCATTGACACTCATTACAATTTGCCACTGAGCAAGTCTTTTTGCACTGACATAATAAAGCGTTCTATTAGCTCTGTGGACTTGTATGTTAAGTTCCTTCCCCATTTGGGAAGATCTCAGCAATTATTTCTTTACATAGAGTCTGCTCCCATTCTTTCTTCTCCTTCTGGTATAATCATTATTCTTATATTGCCTTTTCTAATAGCTGATTACTTACACAGTGTTTCTTCACTTGTTTGAAATCTTAGTTCCCCTCCTATCACTTGAATCATTTCTAAATTCCAGTCCACAAGATAGCTTATTCCTGCTTCCATCTGACCTGCTATATTTCCAATGCTTCTTAATGAATTTTTTTCATCTCATTCACTGAGTACGTAAGCTCCATAAATTTTTTGGTTCTTTTTTATACGTTCATTCCCTTTAGTAAAGTACTCCTTCTGTTCATTTTTTTTATGCCTGAGTTGACAAAACTGCCTTCTAAATTTTCTTGTGCTTATTGAATTAATTCATAAAAGCTGTTTTGCTATGTATATCAGTAAGATTACAATATTCTTTGTCTTTGAATTTGGATGCTGGAGAATTGTCATTTTTCTGTGTGATACCATATAACTATGATTTTTCACAGTGGATGAAATGTGCCTTTCTCATCTCACTTGAAGGCTTGAATACCTTTCTTATGTAGAAAAGGCTTTGTTTACATTGACTGTAACAGTTAAACAGATTGGCAATCAGAAACTTTATTTTTGTTTCACAGAAGATCTCATGACATAGCACAATATTTTCTTTCTCCTAAAGGAGCTGATTCTCCACGAAATTTAGGAGCACACCAAATAGAGCTGACATTAAAAACAAAAACAAAAATATCTGGTAGCACAGCGGCAAGGGAATTGTGGGCTTAGCCCTTGGGTCTTTGGGTGTGCCCAAGGACTCTAGGGTGGGTGGGAGGAGTCTCAGAAGTCCCAGACCTCTTCCTGAAATACCAAGGCAGACAGCAGAACACTTCTTCCTTCAATTCTCTTTCTCTGCCTTCTTCCCTTTCCGTCCTTTGTCCCAGTCGCAGAGTTCTCTTCCGGGAAACCCAGGTGCTGCTGAAGAGCAACAGGCCCCTCCAGCTGCACCTGAGCAGTCGGGAGGACTTCACCTACCACCTGTGCTTTCCACCTCCTCTGCCTCCTCTGCTGGTTCCAGCACTGCCGCTCTGGCTGCTGCACCTCCCTTGGCCCTTTGGCCCCATAGCCTCTCTGGTTCTCAATCCACCCACTTTGGATGCACATGGATGATCTCTAATGTCCCCATATGCTCTGTAGAGGCACTTTTATTCAGTCATGGATGTCCAGTTAAACGCAAACTGAAGGGGAGACAAAAATGAACAGCTTACACTGCCAGGATGCTGATTTTACCCCTGTTACTCTCATTTCCATAGAGTTGAATGACAGATGTTAAATGAGGACTCTTTTCTATCTGGAATTTTACCTAAATGGGGACTGAGATGAGGTTTAAATGCAGTACAATTGTTATCTGGAAAGAGCAGGCATAAAGGAAATGGTAAGCAATGAACCTAAGATTGGCCAGGTTCCAAGGAACAGGTGGTTGTTTTTCTCTACAACTGTATTACAAATACTGGAACAGTGAGAACCCTACCAGGGAAGTCGTGACTTCATCTGAGATCCATTGTTTCCAGAGGAGCTTAATACACATCATAGTTTGCCCAAACCCCGGTTAATAACCAGAGATCAAAACTCTATCACTCTAGTTCTTGTTCCAGGATGATGGCATAAACCCCCTTCAGCCCATCTTTCACACATCTATAAATTTGAGACAAATACAAAAAGAACCCACGAGTAGCTGAAGATACCAAAGAGTGCATGGGAGACGAAACCTGAACAAGAGGCTAGTACAGGAAATAAGGTTTACAGTTTATTTCTTTTTACACCTTTTGTTTCTGCAACAGTTTTTTTTTTCTTGTGAGAAAAAAACTGGTTCTTCCCATCTGACATATTGTGACAAGGGAAAATACTCCCACATATTTCCAGCGCCCGCTCGGACCCAATTCCCTCACACTCCTTGGGGTGTGTGGGCCACCAAGGGCCCTAGTCAACACCCATCCCACGAAACTCTGCCCTCAGCCGGTTCTGGTCTAGTGCTGTTCTGCCACTGGACACCAGGCTGCTTTCATTGAAATCATTTCATAAGGTGTTTTACTTTGGGTCCTCCCAGGACACACACTGAGATTTGCATGAGGACTGGGAAGTGCCCTGAGGAGCAACACCTGTGAGGGAGTGAAGGCAGGTGCTCTGGGCAGAGGGAGAAGTTCGACTGCGATGCACCAGCAACAAAACCCACGCGTGATCACAGGGAGCTGTTCTTCAAATTGTTTTAACTTGAGGCAGTTTGGCTGCTACAGATGTCAATGCAGGTACCATTTGTGTAACTGCTGCTGACAGAAGTGCCGCATGCACTGCTAAATGGCTGGTTTTCTCATGGATTCGATTTTCTGCTGAATAATGTCAAAAAAAAAAAAAAAAAACATGGGGGAGTATTTGTCTTAGTCCAGTCAGGCTGTTATCACAGTACAGTATACACTGGATGGCTTGTGAGGACAGACACTTGTTCCTCACAGATCTGAGGCTGGGAAGGCCAGATGATGACACCAGCAGATTCGTGTCTAGAGAGAATCCCCTTTCTTCGTGGCCTCTTCCCTGTGACCTCACATGGCAGAAGCAGCAATGGAGCTCAAGACCTCTTTTATAAGGGCGCTAATCCCAATCATCACCTCCCCAAATCCCACCTCCTAGTATCATCCCCTACAATTTCACAATATGAATTTCTGGGGGACACAAACATTCAGTCCAAGCAAGGCAGTACACTTCTTCCCTATAATTTCATTGTGTGAGACAGGGGGAAAAGGTGGAGTGGGAAACATGGGGAGATTTGTAGACAAAGCCCCAAGGATAACTTCAGTGGTAATGCACCAATTTCAGCGTGTTTATTAGTTACACTTTTTAATAAAAACTTTTGTATTCAGGAAGTATTGTGATCCCCCATTTACAGGTGAGGAGGTTGAGGATCAGAGGTTGAGTGGAAGCTCCCAGTTAGTAGGAGATTCTGTTGTTCCAGTTCTCATGTTTCCACCAGAACCTTCTCATGTGTTTTCAACTACCCAAAACATCCAAGTTCATTGCTGAACTAAAACAGTAAGTACTAAATATTAAATCTTCACTTTCTCACCTTGTGTTCGTGCTCTCAGGTGCTGACTCAACATGTGCTGTTTCATTACCAAAAGAGCAGCAATGTCAGAGAGAAATCCCAAGCTCCTTTCATAAACCACCATAGCATAGGGATACTTTCGATCTCAAAAGAGTTCTGTAAGATTAGTTGATAATAGCAAGGAAACAGATAGACACTAATGCATATCTTTGAGGATGTGCCTAACGCTCTCCTTTAATGTCATTTTCAAGGGCAGAGCTTCAATATTTACTTTTTAAAACAAACACCTGTAGTAACAGATCCTGTTTTCAGGGCCTTTAGATAAATAGAGATGTATCTGCCTGACCTTTGAAAAGTAAATTAAATGTCAGAATACACTTCCAAATTCATTTCAAGAAGTTATTTTAAAAGCTTTATCCACCAAATGTAAGGGTTGAAAATATCCTGGATCCATACTTTCTGAATAGACTGAGTTCCACAAGAATCAATCTATTAAAGATATCACCAAATCTGGAGTATAAATTATTTTATTTTAATGATTATATCATACGTAGATATATTTGAACAGCTATGGTTCCACAAGTAAACCAAATTTTAACGTTTTATGCATGTGGCACTAACCACAAACTAGTAATTTCTAGGCCTTTAATTCCTTTAAGCTTAATTATCTTCTTGGGGAAATAATATGGCTTCATTCTCTTTTTTCCCTGAGCACCTTCATTTACACCAAGAAGCCCCCCCTTACCTAAAATTCCACATGGTTCCACCTCCAACTCTTTCTTCTTAATAGTTTTAGAATGGAGGCCAGAGAACCCTGAAAGCCTTTGGGACCTAACAAGGAAAAAGCAAGATGAGTGAGCACTGATCTTGGGTGCAAAAGTTAAGGAGGCACACAATTCAGTTACTAGGGTAAATAATATTTTAATGCAGTAGTGAAAAAAAATCAAATGAGATACAATCTCTGATAATGAAGTGTCCAAATTTTAAAATATTACCAAATTTTCTTTGACCTCACGTGTCAAGATGTCTCTGCACAGTAATGTTATTTTTTTTATTTTTTAAAATGTTTATTTTTGAGACAGAGACAGAGCGTGAATGGGGGAGGGTCAGAGAGAGGGAGACACAGAATCTGAAACAGGCTCCAGGCTCTGAGCTGTCAGCACAGAGCCCGACGCGGGGCTCGAACTCACGGACTGTGAGATCATGACCTGAGCCAAAGTCGGATGCTTACCCGACTGAGCCACCCAGGTGCCCCCACAGTAATGTTATTTAAAATTCGATTTTAAATCCCTCTACAATCTTCTTGAAACTTTTCCCATTATTTTTTTATTTTCCCATTATAATGGGAAAGCATTTTCCCATTATTTTTTTTATTAGAGAAAGCTTTATTTGATGGAGGGCCAGGTATCTGCTTCCCAGCAATGCAGCTTAAGTAAATACCCAACTCATACAGTCAGCATTACTGTCTCAAAAATCTTTCATTCTGACATATTATCACACATTTTTCATTAGGGAATTGCATACTCACATATGTCCATAAATATTTGGTCTTACTAGATCCAGGTTGACCTGCTTGAGAACAAGAACGGGGAAAAATCTTATCTCTGTCCTTGGAAAACATACAACTAAATGAAGGGAAAGTTTGGATGTGGCTCTGAGAGACTATGTTTCCCTGAAAACAAAATCATTTTGTTCTAGTCAATCAATAACTACATGGTAAATGTGAATCTTAGGCTCGGGAAGAGGTTATCGGCCACAACATTTCCTAACAATTTCATAATGTTATCAGGATTTAAAAGGTAACATTTATCAAATATTTACAAGTTGGGTGGGACACAGCACGGTGTAAACATATGAATCTGCCAAACTGCAGTTTTAAAACAGATCCAAAAAAATCTCAAAAATGTTTGCTCTTCAATGATACATTCTCCATCACATAAATTTTTTTAATTTTAATTTTTTTATAATTTACATCCAAGCTATTTAGCATATAGTGCAACAATGATTTCAGGAGTAAATTCCCTCATGCCCCTTACCCATTTAGCCCATCCCACACTCCCACAACCCCTCCAGCCACCCTCTGCTTGTTTTCTTATTTAAGAGTCTCTTATGTTTTGTCCCCCTCCCTGTTTTTGTATTATTTTTCCTTCCCTTCCCTTAAGTTCATCTCTTTTGTATCTTAAATTCCTCATATGAGTGAAGTCATATGATATTTGTCTTTCTCTGACTACCCTCTACCCTGAATACACAATACTTCTCTGACTACCCTGAATACCCTCTAGTTCCATCCACATAGTTGCAAATGGCCAGATTTCATTCTTTTTGATTGCCGAGGAATACTCCATTGTGTGTGTGTGTGTGTGTGTATATATATATATATATATATATATGTGTGTGTGTGTGTATATATATATATGTATATATATATATATACCACATCTTCTTTATCCATTCATCTGTCGGTGGACATTTGGGCTCTTTCCACACTTTGGCTATTGCTAATAGCGCTGCTATAAACATTGGGGTGCGTGTGCTCCTTTGAAACAGCACACCTGTGTCGTTTGGATAGATACCTAGTAGTGCAATTGCTGGGTCATAGGGTAGTTCTATTTTTGGTTTTTTTGGGGAACCTCCATACTCCTTTCCAGTGTGGCTGAACCAGTTTGCATTCCCACCAGCAGTGCCAAAGAGATCCTCTTTCTCCACATCCTCACCAACATCTGTTGTTGCTTGAGTTGTTAATGTTAGCCATTCTGACTGGTATGAGGTGGTATCCCATTGTGGTTTTGATCTGTATTTCCCTAATGATGAGTGAAGTTGAGCATTTTTTCATGTGTCGGTTGGCCATCTGGATGTCTTCTTTGGAGAAGTGTCTATTCATGTCTTTTTCCCATCTCTTCACTGGATTATTTATTTTTTGGGTGCTGAGTTTGGTAAGTTCTTTATAGATCTTGGATACTAACCCTTTATCTGATATGTCGTTTGCAAAGATCGTCTCCCATTCTGTTGGTTGCCTTTTAGTTTTGCTGATTGTTTCCTTCGCTGTGCAGAAGCTTTTTATTTTGATGAGGTCCCAGCAGTTCATTTTGCTTTTGTTTCCCTTGCCTCCAGAGACGTGTTAAGTAAGAAGTTGCTGCGGGCAAGATCAAAGAGGTTTTTGCCTGCTTTCTCCTCGAGGATTTGGATGGCTTCTTGTCTTACATTGAGGTCTTTCATCCATTTGAGTTTATTTTTGTGTCTGGTGCAAGAAAGTGGTCCAGGTTCATTCTTCTGCATGTCGCTGTCCAGTTTTCCCAGCACCACTTGCTGGAGAGACTGTTTTTATTCCATTGGATATTCTTTCCTGCGTTGTCAAAGATTAGTTGGCCATACGTCTGTGGGTCCATTTCTGGGTTCTCTATTCTGTTCCATTGATCTAAGTGTCTGTTTTTGTGCCAGCACCATACTGCCTTGATGACTACAGCTTTGTAATACAACTTGAAGTCTGGGATTGTGATGCCTCCAGCTTTGGTTTTGTTTTTCAAGATTGCTTTGGCTTTTCGGGGTCTTTTCTGGTTCCATAGAAATTTTAGGATTGCTTGTTCTAGCTCTGTGAAGAATGCTGGTGTTATTTTGATAAGGGTTGCATTGAATATGTAGATTGCTTGGGGTAGTATTGACATTTAACAATGTTTGTTCTTCTTATCCAGGAGCGTGGAATCTTTTCCATTTTTTTTTTTTTTTGGTGTCTTCTTCAATTTCTTTCATAAGATTTCAATAGTTTTCAGTGTACAGATTTTTCACCTCTTTGGTTAGATTTATTCCTAAGTGTTTTATGGTTTTTGGTGCAATTGTAAACGGGATCGATTCCTTGATTTCTCTTTGTGTTGCTTCATTATTGGTATAAAGTAATGCAACCAATTTCTGTGCATTGATTTTATATCCTGCGACTTTGCTGAATTCATGGGTCAGTTCTAGCAGTTTTTGGTGGAATCTTTTGGGTTTTCCATATAGAGTATCATGTCATCTGTGAGGAGTGAAAGTTTAACTTCCTCCTGGACAATTTGGATGCCTTTTATTTCTTTGTGTTGTCTGATTGCTGAAGTTAAGACTTCCAATAGTATGTTGAGTAACAGTAGCGAGAGTTGACATCACTGTCGTGTTCCTGACTTTAGGGGGAAAGCTCTGTTTTTTCCCATTGAAGATGATATTAGTGGTGGGTCCTTCATATATGGCTTTTATGATCTTGAGGTATGATCCTTCTATCCCTACTTTCTTAAGGGTTTTTATCAAGAAAGGATGCTGTATTTTGTCAAAAGTTTTCTCTGCATCTATTGAGAGGATCATGTGATTCTTGTCCTTTCTTTTATTGACGTGATGTATCACATTGATTGTTTTGTGGATATTGAACCAGCCTTGAATGTCAGGTATAAATCACACTTGGTCATGGTGACTAATTCTTTTAATGTATTGTTGGATCCAGTTGGCTAATATCTTGTTGAAGGTTTTTGCATCCTTTTTCATTAGGGAAATTGGTCTGTAGTTGTCCTTTTTAGGTGGGTCTTTGGTTTTGGAACCAAGGTAATGCTAGCTTCATAGAGTTTGGAATTTTTCTTTCCATTTCTATTTTTTGGAACAGCTTCAAGAGAATAGGTGTTAACTCTTCTTGAAATGTTTGGTAGAATTCCCCTGGAAAGCCATCTGGCCCTGGACTCTTGTTTTCTGGGAGAGTTTTGATTACTAATTCAATTTCTTTACTGGATATGGGTCTGTTTAAATTTTCTATTTCTTCCTGTTTCAGTTTTGGTAGCATATATGTTTCTAGGAATTTGTACATTTGTTACAGATTGCGCATTTTATTAACATATAATTGCTCATAATATTCTCTTATTATTGTTTGTATTTCTATTGCGTTGGTTGTGATCTCTCCTCTTTCCTTCTTGATTTTATTTATTTGGGTCTTTTCCTTTTTCTTTTTGATCAAACTGGCTAGAGGTTTATCAATTATTTAAAAAATTTTTTTTAACGTTTATTTATTTTTGAGACAGAGAGAAACACAGCATGAATGGGGGAGGGGCAGAGAGAGAGGGAGACACAGAATCGGAAACAGGCTCCAGGCTCTGAGCCATCAGCCCAGAGCCTGACGTGGGGCTCAAACTCACGGACCGCGAAATCGTGACCTGGCTGAAGTCGGACGCTTAACCGACTGCGCCACCCAGGCACCCCAATTATTTTAATTCTTCAAGGAAACAGTTTCTGGTTTCATTGATCCAGTCTACTGTTTTTTGGTTTAGATAGCATTGATTTCTGCTTTAATCTTTATTATTTCCTGTCTTCTGCTGGTTTTGGGTTTTATTTGCAGTTCTTTTTCTAGCTCTTTAAGGTATAAGGTTAGATTGTGTATCTGAGAACTTACTTCCTTCTTTAGGAAGTTCTGGATTGCTATATACTTCCCTCTTACGACCATCTTTGCTGCATCCCAGAGGTTTGGGCTGTGGTGCTATAATTTTCATTGGATTCCTTGTACCTTCTTATTTCCTCTTTAGCTTTTGGTTATTCCAGTCATTCTTCAGTTGGATGCTCTTTAGTCTCCAAGTATTTGTTACTTTTCCACAATTTTTCTTGTGGTTGATTTCGAGTTTCATAGCATTGTGGTCTGAAAATATGCACAGTATGATCTCTATCTTTTTGTACTTTTTGAGGGTTAATTTGTGTCCCAGTATGTGATGTATTCTGGAGAATTTTCCATGTGCACTGGGGAAGAATGTGTATTCCACTGCTTTAGGATGAAATGCTCTAAATGTACCTGTTAAGTTTATCCGGTCCACTGTGTCATTCAAATCCATTGTTTTCTTGTTGATTTTCTGTTTAGGTGATCTATCCATTGCTGTGAGTGTGGTATTGAAGTCCCCTACTAATATGATATTATATCAATGAGTTTCTTTATGTTTGTGATTAATTGATTTATATATTTGGGTGCTCTCACTTTTGTAGCATAAATGTTTACAATTGTTAGATCCTCCTGGTCAATAGATCCCTTAATTATGATATAATGACCTTCTTGGACTCTTGTTACAGTCTGTTTTTTAAAGTCTAGACTGAAAATTATGTCTACTCCAGCTTTCTTTTGGCGACCATTAGCATTATAGATCGTTCTCCATCCCCTTATTTTCAATCTGAAGGTGTCTTTAGGTCTAAAATGGGTCTCTTGTAAACCGCATATAGATGGATCTTGTTTTCTCATCCATTCTGTTACCCTGTGTCTTTTGATTGGAACATTGAGTCCATTGACGTTTAAAGTGAGTACTGAAAGATATGAATTTATTGTCATTATGTTTCTTGTAGAGTTGGAGTTTCTGGTGGTGTTTCTGGTCCTTTCTAATCTTTGTTGCTTTTGGTATGTATGTATGTATGTATGTATGTATTTATTTATATTTTCATCTTTTCTCCCTTCAGAGATTTCCCCTTAAAATTTCTTGCAGGGCTGGTTTAGTGGTCACAAACTCCTTTAATTTTTGTTTGTCTGGGAAACTTTTTATCTCTTCATCTATTTTGAATGACAGCTTTGCTGGATAAAGAATTCTTGGCTGCATATTTTTCAGATTCAGCACACTGAATATATCCTGCCACTCCTTTCTGGCCTGCCAAGTTTCTGTGGATAGGTGTGCTGCAAACCTGATCTGTCTTCTGTTGTAGGTTAGGGACTTTTTTTCCCTTGCTGCTTTCATGATTCTCTCCTTGCCTGAGTACTTGGTGAATTTGACTATGATATGCCTTGTTGATGGTCAGTTTTTGTTGAATCTAATGGGGGCCGTCTGTGCTTCCTGGATTTTGATGTCTGTGTCTTTCCCCAGGATAGGAAAGTTTTCTGCTACGATTTGCTCACATAACCCTTCTACCCCTATTTCTCTCTCTTCCTCTTCTGGGACCCCTAGGATTCTGATATTGCTCCTTTTTAATGAGTCACTTATTTCTTTAATTCTTAAATCGTGCTCTTTTGCCTTAATCTCCCCTTTTTTCTGCTTCATTATTCTCTATAAGTTTGTCCTCTATACCACTGTTCTGCCTCCTGCATCCTTGCCACTGTGGCATCCATCCGTGATTTCAGCTCAGTTATAGAATTTTTTATTTCATCCTGACTAGTTTTTACTTCTTTTAATTCCACAGAAAGGGATTCTAGTCTATTTTCGACTCCAGCTAGTATTCTTATTATCATGATTCTAAATTCTGGTTCAGACATCTTGCTTGTATCTGTGTTGGTTAAATCCCTGGCTGTTGTTTCTATGTGCTCTTTCATTTGGGGTGAATTCCTTCATTTCATCATTTTGAAGGGATAAAAGTAATTAATGAAGTAGAAAAATTAAAATTAAAAAATACTAAAATTAAAAAATATTAAAATGAAAAAAATAAGAACACACCCACACAAAAAATCGAATAAATGGGGCACCTGGGTGGTTCAGTTGGTTGAGCGTCTGGCTTTGGCTCAGTCTGTTGAGCATCTGAATCATGAGCATCATGATTTCACGGTCTATGAGTTCAAGCCCTGCGTCAGGCTCGGTGCTGACAGCTCAGAGGCTGGATCCTGCTTCAGATTCTGTGTCTCCTTCTCTCTCTGCCCCTACCCTGCTCATGCTCTGTCTCTCTGTCAAAAATAAATAAACATTAAAAAAAAACAATTTAAAAAATTGGATAAATGATGCTAGATCCTAGGTGTGTTTTGGTCTGAGTGTTGAAAATGGTTTGATAGATTAGAGAAAAAAGCAGGGGAAAGAAAAAAGGAAATCATTTGAGAATTTGAAAAAAATTAATACATTGAAGTAGACTAAAATGAAATGATGGAAGTAAAATAGCATATGAAAAACTTTACACAAAAGTAAAGAATAATAGAAAAATAATTAAAGAAAAATATTTTTAATAAAAATTAAAAATAAAGATGAATTTTTCTCTCTCTGTATTCAAGAAAAAGAAAAGAAATGAAAAAGAGAAAAAAAGAAACAAAAAGGAATCATTTGAAAATTGGAAAAAGCAAATACACTGTAGTAGACTAAAATAAAATGATGGAAGTAAAATAGAATTTGAAAACCTTTACACAAAAGTAAAAAATATAGTGAAAAATTAAAGAAAAATGTTTTTAATTAAAATTGAATATAAAACTGAATTTTCTCTTTTTGTATTCAAGAAAAAGAAAAGAAGTGAAAAAAAGAAAAAAAAGCAAATTGAATAGATGGACCTGCTAACAGATTGAAATATGACTGAAATTACTTCATTTTCCCCTAGAAGTCAGACTATGAAACACTTTATAGTCCATGAACTAAGCAGGTGGTGAGACGTGTATTATTGAAAAGCGAGGTTGACCCAGTTGGGCAGGGCTTAGTGTAACGGCTCTGTTCTCCACTAGATGGTGAAGCTTAGCTTACTGGGGTGTATTTTTGTGGTGCATGTAGGCGTGTATGTGCATGCGCAGGAGGGGTGAAAATGGCATCACCAGCTACCCAGTCTCTAGTATCAGAACTCTGTGCTCTCCCTCACCAGCAACCAGCAACCCTCCTTTGTCTCTGGCTTCCATCCACTCCCTGCTTTCACACTGTCCGTGACCAAGCCATCAGGCTGCCAGGCAGCACCTCCCTTCTGAGTTTTATATCAGATGCAGCTGTGTTTCCCAACCTGAGGGGCTGCAGCTTTGACCCATTTGCCCCTCTGCAGGAGGGTCTCACCAAGCAATGGCCAGGTCCCCGCCCACGCCCAGGAACATTCACAAGACTGTGCTGCTGCTGATCCCCAGAGACTGCCGCTGGGTGCCAGCCCACCCCAGAAAAAGTTCACGGGATTGTGTGGCAGCAGCGTTTCAGGGATTATGGAAAATCACAACACATATCTGGCACCAGGCTTCCCCCTTAACATCCTTGTTCAGTACCAGCAAATGTGGTTGTTCTCCAGGGTCCACTGGGACCTTTGCCTGTGGAGAGGCTGAATAGCCTCTACCAAAGGTCCTCCCAGCAAGGGTACCACCTCTCCCCATGTCACCCGAGGACCCCTTGGACCTCACTCTCTGCTCCTGGGGATTCGTGCTTCCCACCAGAGCACTGCCAGGTATCAAACTGTGGAGCTTTAGACTCTGTGCTCCCCCTGTTTATAGAGTCCTAAGTGAATTTCAACCCTCTCCTTTCTCCTTTCTCCCTTGTTTTGTTCAGTCCCTTGTGTACTCTTCCTTTTCTCTCTAGTTGCTTTAGGTGGGGTGCTTTCCAGTACTCTCCCCCTGTCTCTGTCCTCTCTCCAAAGGCAAAAATAGCTCCCTGCCCCCCATGGCTTCTTTCTCGCCCAGTTCACCTGTATGCACCAGGTACCTGCCAAGTTTTGTCGTTCAAGTTGCGCAGATTTGTGTGTTAATCCTCAAATCAGTTGTCTAGGTGTGCAAGATGGTTCATTGTTGATCTGGCTGCATTTCAGGGACAAGAGATGCAAAAAAAAAAACTTCCATGCTGTTCTGTCATCTTGGCCCCTCTCCTCCACCTTTCATTTTATGGCTCATAAGGTTTGTATCTAAGTTAGAATGTTGCTGTCACAAATGTTTTCATGTATTCATAAGTCTGATCTATATTGAATCTGAATATTTATCTGATGTTGTAAGACACCTGTCTATTTCTTTTCTAGGAGAAAACAAATTGGCCCAAGATTGTTTACAGAATTCCCATCATTTTCCTACTGGTTAAAATAGACACTATAGTCTTCTAAACAATTGTATGTACATCAATTGTCTTATGTAAAATGACATCTTTTCTGTTGGTATATTGTTCTTTTTTATAACCATGCCTTAATTTTTAAAATAAATTAATAAACTGTCATGATGAGTTGTGTTGGAACTCTGCTAATTATTGCTTTACCTTGAAATGTCACATAAAAACTGACATCACCACTGAGAGTTCCCACTTAGAGATATTGTATACTCACCTTGTATTTGTGTTTTCTAACCAGTTATTTGGTACAAATACAAGGTGCTTATATTAGCCTCGTTCATTGCCTGTGAAGATTATTTTCAGCAGGCATAGATGGTGTCTGTCACTATTGGGAGGAGGATATTTTTGAGTTACATTTTCTAACTGCTCTCCTTTGCTTACGGATTTTTGCCTGCTCATGCATCATCTGGGTTCTTGTAGTAAAGCTGGCTGAGTGAAAGCAGTGCAGTTAGTCTGGGCCCATAGGGTGTAGATGCACCATCCATAATTCTGTAGACCCACTTGTGTATCTCTGTATGTTTGTGCCCAGCTCGGAGCACATGCCTAGTGTCAATGCCTTTATTCAATTTCAATTTTCTCATTGCTGTGTTCGTCTTTTCCAAGAAACACACGTAATTTCTTTCCTAAGCTGCAGCTACTCTCAAATACAACTGTGGGGCAACAGTCTGAAGTGAATTAAGTTGTCCTTGTGCAAGACCTTGTTCATAGCACAGGTGTTGTACCAGTGATTCCTGATGCTGGGACATTCTATGGCTTATAAACCAATCCTCTGAACCACTTTCTCCTGGAGTGATCCATTTCTCTTATTAACATAAAAGCTCTTTTGCACATTATGATTGAACCATCATATGTTCTAAGAAGAAAGACGAACATTCCAACCCCAATTCATCAGTGGGAAAACTGAGATTTTCGGTAGGTAATCTGCAAACAATTCATTAGACCTCAGTGAATTACTTTAATTATTTCACAATATACTTAGATGTTTCTGTTTACATGAGTAACATCTTTCTACTGCCTTTCACGTAGATCCATCCCATTTAACTTTCCCAAGTGATCATCCCTGAGATGAGGCAAAGGATGTATTTCAAACAAGATATGCATTACCTGTGCAGTGGTTTTTGTACCTTCAGTATATAGAAATTTCCTGGTTTGTTTGTGAAATATAGGTTTTATGGCCCCACTCCCTAGAAACTCTGATTTTGCAGGCTTTTAGGAAGGCCCAGAATTGTGTGATTTCTGGGTAATCTATAGTCACACTTTAGGTGATGCTCATCAATGACTTCCATGTATGGTGTAGTAATTTGGTGTGTGTGTGTGTGTGTGTGTGTGTGTGTGTGTGTCACTATGTCTCTACTTTTCTATGAAATCACTCTCACAATTAATTTTTAAAAATTTAACCAATTATCTGCCAACAGTGTCTCAATTGACTACACTATAATTTTCTGAGTGTTAATGCCAGCATCCACTGAGTTTTGTTTGAAGTCCATGTGCTGGGACATGTTCAGGATCTGGCTCTTTCATGTTCTTAAGTGTTAGGGGTTGTTCTGAATAATAGAAATTCACAATAGCTGCACTATTTCATGGAGGAAAACTTTATTAATTATCAGAGAAAGGGAATATAAGGGATTAAACAATTATAATCAACATAAAGAAGGAGAGAGTATGGAGAAGAACAGGGAAGGCTTAATACATCAAATTGGGTAGTCACAACTTCCAACCTTCACTATGGGAAGCCCCATAGTGAACAGCCAGGTTGGAGACCCTTTGAGGGCCCTGAGCCAAGCATCCTTTCCTTAGGTGAGGCTTCCAACTACCTATTTCCAACAGGGAAATATATATACTAACCGTGTGTGATTTATGGTGGGTCATTAAGTTTGCTTAAGTGGAGTCCCAAGCAAGATGTTTTTCTCTCTCTCTTTATGGCATCCTACAACAGGGTGCCTGGGCATGTGCATATTTCTCTTCCCCTCCTGATCCATTCCAGGGAGCCAGCCTGGTCTGGGTCAAGGAGATGAGGCAAGTTAATCCCTCTTGGTGTCAGGAACAGAAGGGACGTTTATGATCTTGAGGCAAGACATGAAGTTCAAGCCAACTAAGCCCTCCATATATGTGTGGCTCTGGGCAGAAATTCATGACAAGTCATACAAACATTTTCCATGCAGAACAGAGGTTAGGAAAAGACTCAGAGAATGATGTTTTTTGTTTGTTTGTTTGTTTTTTGTTTTTGCTTTCCCCTGGAAGTGGGAACATAGCTTGTTTGACTTATTCAGAGGCAAAATACAGAAGATGAGTAAATGTTGCTTTAGAGAAAAACAGCACAAGATGGAGCCTTTCTAGAATGAAGTCGCTTCTTTCCCTACTACACCTCCCTGCTATGGGATTTTTATCCTCCTCATTCTTATAGGGGGTGTCGGAGAGTGAAGGCCTCATCTTTTGTAACTTCTATAAGCTGAAAATGATTGAGGACCCTGTTTATTAGGAGGCATAAAAATCCCAACTTATCTGATGAAATGAAAGTCTCCTAAATGTACATTGTCAAGAGCAGATGGAGCCTCATTAAATGGATAGGATATTTAAATTTGGAAGCCATGCAGCAAATCTGCAACCACAGAAAAAAAAATATTCCTATTGTAATGATTATTACTTGTAAAAAATAACAGTGTGGAGTAGGAGCAGAACCAAAGAAACAATATTTCCAGAAGGCTAATGGTCATGGGTTAAGAAACAATATTTAAAGTCAGTATATATGTTGAATGTTAACTCTTTACCTAATAGTAGTGCTTAAGTTAAAGCAGTTAGTTCAGCTACTTGTGCCAAAATATGGGGAGGCACTTTTACCTGGAGCACATCCTGCAGACTGACAACAGCATATCAAGCCTTTCTTATTCTTTCATGCATACAACTACTTCTATCTGTAAACCATTCAGCCTCTGGATTAGGCAGATGTTCATCTTTAAATCAGGCCTCCTTGAATATACTTGTTTTATAGTGTCTTTACAAGAGTGAATTGGAAGAGCTTTATTGTCTTTATCACGCAGTAGAGTAACTGGGTTTAAGCCTCAACACACCCTGAGGGTTACATTAGGGGTGTCAAGGAGGAGGGCTTGTTAACTTTCGATTTTTTTTTTGAAAGAGAGAGTGAGAGTGTGAGTGGAGGAAGGCCAGAGAGAGGGAGAGAGAATTCCAGGCAGTCTACATGCTGTAAGTGCCCTATGAGGGGCTCAAACTCACAAACCATGAGATTGTGACCTGAGCCAAGATCAAGAGTTGGATGCTCAACCAACTGAACTACCCAGGCACACTGAGGGTCTGTTACTTTAATAATCTCCCATCTGTTAGCCATTGATGTCCTTTAGCTTCTAAAACTCCTTGAACCCCATTTGAACCACATCAATGTGGAGTCATAACATCCAGATGCTGTCCCAGACCTTTGAAATGGGAGAAGATATTTGAAAATGACATGTCTGTTAAGGGTTAGTGTCCAAACTATGTAAAGAATTTATAAAACAAAACACCCCCCCAAAAAATAATCCAGTTAAAAAATGGGCAATAGACATGAATAGATTTTTTTTCTAAACTCTACAGATGACTAAGGGACACATGATAAGATGCTCAACATCACTCATTATCATGGAAATAGAAATCAAAACTACACCAGTCAGAATGACTAAAATTAGCATCACAGGAAGCAACACATATTGGCAAGGATGTGGAGAAAGGAGAGCACTCTTGCACTGTTGGTTGGAATAAAAAGTGGTATAGCCACTGTGGACAACAGTATGGGGGTTCATGAGAAAGTTAAAAATAGAACTACCATATGATCCAGCTATTGCAATACTAGGTATTTACTCAAAGGAAACAAAAATATTTATTTGAAGGATACATGCATCCCCCTCTTTATAGCAACATTACCAACAATAGCCAGTCTATGGAAAGATCCCAAATGTCCATTGACTGATGATGGGTAAAGAATATGTGGTATATACATAAAATGGAATATTATGCAGCTATAAAAAAGAATGGAATCTTTCCATTTGCAAGGATGTAAATGGAGCTCGAGAGCATAATGTTAATTAATTTCAGGCATACAACATAGTCATTCAACATTTCTGCGTATCACCCAGGGCTGAATGAGTTTAGACTCTAGGATGGTATGAAACTGAAAAAAACATGTCTGTTCTTGTGTAAGCATTAATAGAAGGGTAGCAGCTTTTAAGATCAATAACATGAGTGTATATAGAGGGAATTTAAACAGACCATAGAATATTTATCCTTTATGGTCATTCTATTTAGATGACAAACTGACTGGATAGAATGCGGATCCCTGAAAGAGAGGACACCAAATAGTATCTGAAGAGCCAACCCCACGACCTATCTCTCTGTGATATAGTGGTATGAAAAACTTGCAAGTAGTGGCCCATATGAGGGGAATAATGACAAGATACATTGGTTGGTAGTTGAATGTGTATTATATTTGTTTCAAGCATATGATAATTGAATTTGGGAAAGTGTCTAATCCTTCAATGTAAATCTATTCACTACTTACAGATATGGATGTCTTCCCTCCCCTTATCATTGTTCACACCACAACTATTATAAGTCCATTTCATAAGAAACAACACAAATACCTCAAAGACTCCAAAACTAGTGCCAGTGAAGTAGAAGCAACTCTGGCCTTTGTATTAGCGATTTACAGCCTTAAGAGTATCATGAGTGGACAGCAAGCAAAACCATCTTTGTTCTCTGAAGTTATTCAGAAAAAGAGACTTTAAACCATACTCAACAACATTGAGTAACACTGATCTGGTTGAAGCACTTAGCATCCATTTTTTTGTGTGGTAAAATCATCAAGGCTTTTCACCAGTCTGTTAGATGATATACTGGTCAGCATCAGCCTAATCCCTCCCTCTTAATGAGTTATGGATTCTGGCAACTCTGTTAATTGGTGAATCATTAAATCTCTTCATGGAAAACTTAGTCTTGAACTGTGCTTTCTCCGTGAGCAACAACACAATTATTCTTCCCACTGACATTGATACCAGAAGTTAACTCTTCATTTTAATGAACTCTTACTGATGAGTAGTTTCAATCTTGATTGGGGGTGAAAGTTTTTTCTATTCTCTTTTTAGGTTCTTTGGCTGCTATAATAATTAAATTATATTTTTGTTACCTGCATCTTTTACCCATATCTCTGGATTTTGCATTACTTCATATTTTTGTTCCATAAGGATGCTTTAGAAAACACATGGATCAACACAATATAAGGCAAACTCAATTAAAGCATTACATGAACATTTCCTAGTTGAGGTATAACCAGGAAAAGTGATCAAAAATATCATTACAGATGCAAGAATAAGTTCATTGATTGTACTGTCACAAACTCCAAAGATCTATGTGTCAAGAAGCAAAGAGATGCATTCTTAGATTCCAGGAGAATAGAGAACATGGGTTTCAATATTCATGTGTTGGCCCATTATTTATGTTACAACAGATAGTGAGTATACTACCTCAGGTAGTTCACAGTATTTGTCCTTCAGAAACATAATATCAGGCAAAGGTAAACATTGTATGATTATATATGAAAATGAATCAATCACACACTTCCAGGACTATAGGGGGTAGTTTTAGAGAGACAACTGAGTTCTAATGTGGTAAGGAAAGTTTTTCACTAATGACACATGACGTAACAGTCTATATAAATATGTAAATGGGAATAACATTAGCTTGGTGCTGCTTTAGGACCTATTTCAGCGTAACAAGATACAGAAAGCTGCCAAAAAGGTATATGTGAAGTTTATAAGCTTTTATTTCATGTCAACTTTCTGGGCAAAGCAATTAAGAAAAAAAAAAAGCAAATGAGATGGGTGCATTCCGTATGATTTAGTGCACCCTCCACTAATAAAAAATGGGAGGAGGTAGCCAGGATGGCGGAACAGCATGGGAGTTTTTTGTGTGTCTCGTGTCCATGAAATACAGCCAGACCAACACTAAACCATCCTGCACACCTAGAAAACTGCTTTGAGGATTAACATAACAACCTGCACAACCTCAACCACAGAATTCAGCAGGTACGTGGCACGGAGAGGTGGACTTGAGGAGCAAGAAGCTGTGGCGGGCAGGGAGCTGCTTTTGCGGGTGGAGAAAGGGAGAAAGGAGAAAGGAGAAAGAGGGTTTAAATTCCATTAAGACTGTAAACAAGGGGAGTGCAGAGACTGCAACTCTGCAGTTCAATACCTGGCAGTGCTCTGGTGGGAAGGGCGATTCCCAGGAGCAGAGTGGGGTCCAGGAGGTTCTTGGGCCACACAGGGAAAAAGCGGTTCCACTGCTGGGAGGACATTTGGTAGAGACTATTGAGGCCCCCTGGTCCCAGCAGACCCCAGAGAATGCCTACATTCACTGGTGCTGGAACAAGGTCGTTAAGGGTGAAGCCCGGTGCCAGATGTGTGTTGTGATTTTCTGTAATCCCTGAAACGCTGCTGCTACACTATCTCGTGAACTTTTTCTGGGGTGAGCTGGCACCTGGCTGCAGTCTAAGGGCACCCGCAGCAGCAGGGTCCAGCAAGTGTTCCTGGGTGCAGCCAACATTTGGCCATTGCTCAGTGAGACCCTCCCACAGAGGGGAGAAATGGGTCAAAGCCACAGTCCTTCAGAAGTAACTGCTAGAACTGACCCATGAATTCAGCAAAGTCGCAGGATATAAAATCAATGCACAGAAATTGGTTGCATTCCTTTATACCAATAATGAAGCAACACAAAGAGAAATCAAGGAATCGATCCCGTTTACAATTGCACCAAAAACCATAAAACACTTAGGAATAAATCTAACCAAAGAGGTGAAAAATCTGTACACTGAAAACTATTGAAATCTTATGAAAGAAATTGAAGAAGACACCAAAAAAAAAAAAAATGGAAAAGATTCCACGCTCCTGGATAAGAAGAACAAACATTGTTAAAATGTCAATTACCCCAAGCAATCTACATATTCAATGCAACCCCTATCAAAATAACACCAGCATTCTTCACAGAGCTAGAACAAGCAATCCTAAAATTTCTATGGAACCAGAAAAGACCCCGAAAAGCCAAAGCAATCTTGAAAAACAAAACCAAAGCTGGAGGCATCACAATCCCAGACTTCAAGTTGTATTACAAAGCTGTAGTTATCAAGGCAGTATGGTGCTGGCACAAAAACAGACACTTAGATCAATGGAACAGAATAGAGAACCCAGAAATGGACCCACAGACGTATGGCCAACTAATCTTTGACAACGCAGGAAAGAATATCCAATGGAATAAAAACAGTCTCTCCAGCAAGTGGTGCTGGGAAAACTGGACAGCGACATGCAGAAGAATGAACCTGGACCACTTTCTTGCACCAGACACAAAAATAAACTCAAATGGATGAAAGACCTCAATGTAAGACAAGAAGCCATCCAAATCCTCGAGGAGAAAGCAGGCAAAAACCTCTTTGATCTTGCCCACAGCAACTTCTTACTTAACATGTCTCTGGAGGCAAGGGAAACAAAAGCAAAATGAACTGCTGGGACCTCATCAAAATAAAACGCTTCTGCACAGCAAAGGAAACAATCAGCAAAACTAAAAGGCAACCGACAGAATGGGAGAAGATCTTTGCAAACGACATATCAGATAAAGGGTTAGTATCCAAGATCTATAAAGAACTTACCAAACTCAGCACCCAAAAAATAAATAATCCAGTGAAGAGATGGGAAAAAGACATGAATAGACACTTCTCCAAAGAAGACATCCAGATGGCCAACCGACACATGAAAAAATGCTCAACTTCACTCATCATTAGGGAAATACAGATCAAAACCACAATGAGATACCACCTCACACCAGTCAGAATGGCTAACATTAACAACTCAAGCAACAACAGATGTTGGTGAGGATGTGGAGAAAGAGGATCTCTTTGGCACTGCTGGTGGGAATGCAAACTGGTGCAGCCACACTGGAAAGGAGTATGGAGGTTCCCCAAAAAACCAAAAATAGAACTACCCTATGACCCAGCAATTGCACTACTAGGTATCTATCCAAACGATACAGGTGTGCTGTTTCGAAGGGGCACACGCACCCCAATGTTTATAGCAGCGCTATTAGCAATAGCCAAAGTGTGGAGAGAACCCAAATGTCCACCGACAGATGAATGGATAAAGAAGATGTGGTATATATATATATACATACAATAGAGTATTCCTCGGTAATCAAAAAGAATGAAATCTGGCCATTTGCAACTATGTGGATGGAACTAGAGGTTATTACGTTAGGTGAAGTTAGAGAAAGACAAATATCATATGACTTCACTCGTATGAGGAATTTAAGATACAAAAGAGATGAACTTAAGGGAAGGGAAGCAAAAATAATATTAAAAACAGGGAGGGGGACAAGACATAAGAGACTCTTAAATATAGAAAACAAGCAGAGGGTGGCTGGAGGGGTTGTGGGAGTGGGGGATGGGCTAAACGGGTAAGGGGCATGAGGGAATTTACTCCTGAAATCATTGTTGCGCTATATGCTAACTAACTTGGATGTAAACTAAAACATAAATAATTACATGTGTATTTTAAAAAATGAAAGTTTGACTCATTTGATTACCTAAAAATTAAAATCTTAAATGTGAAGAAAAAAATTCATGTAGTTTTTTATAATTACCGGGCTTCTAATTTTTTCAATGTTCATTTATATTTGAGAGAGAGATGTCTGTCCCTCTAGAGAAGGGACAGACATTCCAAAGCAGGCTCTGTGCTGACAGCAGCAGCCTCACGCAGGGTTCAAACACACTATCATGACCTGAACCAAAGTCGGACACTTCACCAACTGAGCCACAAGTTTCTATTTTAAGATACAAAATCAATCACATCTTAAGACCTCCTTGTTTGTCAAGACTTTCGAATTTCTGAAGGTAAAATAAAAACTATTCCCTAATTATATTGCAAAACAAAAAAGGAATCCTCTTTTGCCAAGAAACTGAGGAATTCCAGCAAATGGAAAACAGGCGACATGGCAAATGATGTAAAGGAGGCATATTAATATTTATTAATCACTGAGGTTTTTCAATAATGAGCTACTGACAATGAAAGATGAAAGTGTACAATTCAGCATATTTTCTTCTGAAAGTGCTTTCATAAGATAGCTTGCGTTGCTGATGTCTGTGTCTTTCCCCAGGATAGGAAAGTTTTCTGCAACGATTTGCTCACATAACCCTTCTACCCCTAATTCTCTCTCTTCCTCCTCTGGGATCAATACATGGAAGCCATCATTGGACATCACTTAAAGTTCGGTTGCAGACCACCTACAGACCTCAGACTCCTGGACCTTCCCGAAAATCCGCAAAATCTGAATTTCAATGGAGTGAGGACTTGAAATTTTTACTTTCACACACAAACCAGAATATGTCTATCTACTGATGGTCGGAAACCACTGTCACAGGGAGTGTGTGTTCTTTTTCAAGTAAATCCTTTGACTTACCTCACTTGGGAAAGGTAAAATGAGATGGGTCTATGTAAAAAGCAGTATAAATGTGTTATTCGTGTAGGCAGAAGCACGTACGTATATTGTGAAATTATTAACCCTATTAATGATCATTGTGTGCAGATTACCTATCAGAAATCTAAGTTTTCCCACTGATGAACTGAGGTTGGTACATTCCTCCTCTCCCTAGTACGTGATAGTTCAATAACAAAATGTGTAAAGAGGTTTTACGTTAATAAGAGAATTGAACGTACTCAGGAGAACTGGTTCAGAGGAGCGGTTTATAAGCCGTGGTACATCCCGGCATCAGGAATCACGGGTATAAAACCTGTGCCATGAATGAGGACTTATAGTAGGAGAACTCAATTTACTTCACACCCTTGTCCTCTTAGATGCATTTGAGGGTAGAGTACAAACAGTGAAATTCCTACCACTAAGGGTCACCTGACTTTTCTGCTAACACAGAAAGACTAGAAAACCTGAACTCATCATAATTGTCAGGAGGTCAGCAAAACTGGTCAAGTCATTGCGAATTCTTCTCCTCAGAATTCTCCTGAGTAGGCAGAGGGGAGTAGGTTAGGAGAGGCCAATGCACAATGGCTAAAATTAGTTAAAAAACACAACTAAAATACCTAAGTTTTATTGTTAGAGACCATAGGTCTCTGGAAGCAGAAAGAACTAGCTCAACTAAAATTCCAGAGTGGGAAGAGCCTTTTTTAGGTATCCTCGTGTCCTTTCCTCAGAGCATTTGCCAAGTATGGGCTCAGGTCACATTTGGAAACTAGAACAGGAGAATAAAGAACCAAACTCCACACCACTGAAGAGAAGAGCTAAAGAGAAGAGGTAAATACTCTCATTTCTAAGGGCTAAGGAGAAACACACCCCCGGGTCTCTCAGTGGAATGGGCATGAATCAGACAGATTTGAATCTTGTTACATTGAAGACTCATTTCACCCAACTCAATCCATAATTGGACACTGAATGCTAAAAGAAGAATATTAAGGGTTGTTTTTTTTTTTATTTCTAGAGTAAGACAGAGCAAGTTTGAATGAGAGTACTAACACGATATATTTTCTCAAGGTAAATTTCAGTTCCTCTCTTCGCCTCTTGTTTTCTGTTATGAAACACCACCTACCTCATAAGCATTTTTTGCAATAAAGGAAATAATGCATATGTAATTCTGAAGTTGGTGTCTTGTTCACAGAAGGTGCCTATATACAAACATATTTTTTAAACAATATTTCCTTTCTGCTACCACACATAAACCTTCTTTGAGAAGATAAAAGAAGGGAGCAGAAAAGATACGTTTCTCTCAAGGCGTGCATCACCGAAGCCCCAGCTGTGGAATTTACGAACTCTTGGAAGAAAGGAGTTCAGAAAAGCAGGAGACAATGTAGCAGCAGTAGTGGGCTCCTGGGGATGGGAAATCCTTTCCTAATAGAAGGATCAGGGACCTTTATAACTTTTCTTAAAAGTGCAGCCTAGGAAAGAAATTATGTATGTTACTTAAGAAAGATGAACAGACAAAGGGCTAGTATCCAAAATCTATAAAGAGCTCCCCAAACTCCACACCCGAAAAACAAATAACCCAGTGAAGAAATGGGCAGAAAACATGAACAGACACTTCTCTAAAGAAGACATCCGGATGGCCAACAGGCACATGAGAAGATGTTCAGCGTCGCTCCTTATCAGGGAGATACAAATCAAAACCACACTCAGGCATCACCTCACGCCAGTCAGAGTGGCCAAAATGAACAAATCAGGAGACTATAGATGCTGGAGAGGATGTGGAGAAACGGGAACCCTCTTGCACTGTTGGTGGGAATGCAAATTGGTGCAGCCACTCTGGAAAGCAGTGTGGAGGTTCCTCAGAAAATTAAAACTAGACCTACCCTATGACCCAGCAATAGCACTGCTAGGAATTTATCCAAGGGATACAGGAGTACTGATGCATAGGGCCACTTGTACCCCAATGTTCATAGCAGCACTCTCAACAATAGCCAAATTATGGAAAGAGCCTAAATGTCCATCAACTGATGAATGGATAAAGAAATTGTGGTTTATATACACAATGGAATACTACGTGCCCATGAGAAAAAATGAAATCTGGCCTTTTGTAGCAACGTGGATGGAACTGGAGAGTGTGATGCTAAGTGAAATAAGCCATACAGAGAAAGACAGATACCATATGGTTTCACTCTTATGTGGATCCTGAGAAACTTAACAGGAACCCATGGGGGAGGGGAAGAAAAAAAAAAAAGAGAGGTTAGAGTGGGAGAGAGCCAAAGCATAAGAGACTGTTAAACACTGAGAACAAACTGAGGGTTGATGGGGGGTGGGAGGGAGGAGAGGGTGGGTGATGGGTATTGAGGAGGGCACCTTTTGGGATGAGCACTGGGTGTTGTATGGAAGCCAATTTGTCAATAAATTTCATATATAAAAAAAAAATACCTCTGAATGGGAACACTCAACTAGTGGTGATGTCAATTTTTACGTGACATTTTAGGAGTAAAGCAACACTTAGCAGGATTCCAACACAATGCATCACGATTTATTGGTTTCTTAATCTATGTTAGAAATTAGGGCATAGTCACAAAAAAGAAAATTGTATCGACAGAAAATAGGTCATTTTACATAAGAAAATGTCTGTACATACAACATTGTAGAACAAGATAATGTCTGTTTTAATCAGTAGGAAAATGATGGGAATTCAATAAATGATTTGGGGCCATTTGGCTCTCTGTTAGGAAAAAAAAATTGACAGGTATCTAACAACAAAAGATAGATAATAAGATTAAATAAAGAAATGTTTTATGAATACATGGAAATACTTGTGACAGCAACACTCCTAGTCGGACACAAATCCTAGAAGCCATAAAATGAAAGGCTGACTCATTTGATTACCTAAGAATTAAAATCTTAAATATGAAAAAAGACCATAAGTAGTTTTTTATAAATGACAAGGCTTCCATTTTAAGATGTCAAATCAATCACATGTTACGGTCTCCTTTGTGGTTCAAGGCTTTGGAATTTCTGAACTTAAGGTAAAAACTATTCCATAATTACATAATTACACTGCGACACAAAGAGAGGAAACCTCTTCTGATCAGAAAGTGAGGAATCCTAGCAAATTGAAACAGGCCACGGATGGCAAACGAGGTAGTGTGGGCATATGAATATTTATTCATCAGTGAGCTTTTTCAATAATAAGCCAATGACAATCAAAGATGAAAGGGTACAATTCAATATATTTCCTTCTGAAAGAAGTTTCGTAAAAATATTTGTGCATTGTTAAGAAATCTATTCTTCATTCATATCCCAGATGAACTTCAAGGGAAAATCTTTCATCTGCCTTTTGGAAAATCTTGTCAAAGCTTTCATTCTGTTCAGCAGTCATCTGATTTCTTTCCAGTCTCCAGTGGTACCTGGGAGGAACAGTAGAGAAATTGCTTCACTGGATATTCAAGAAAGGGGGGGCGTAAAGCTCTCGTGTTGGGAGAAGCACCAGTTTTGGGACTTTTATGTTCCTCCTCTCGAAGACCTGGTTGCTCCTGCACATGACCATGACCCTTAACTCTCCCACTTTATGGCAAGGGGGAAAAACAAGCTTCTCGTAGCAATTATGATGTAATTTAAGTAATTAGCCCTACAACTCAGCTGTCAGCCACCTGGAAAAGAAGAAAACTCTGGCAACGTGTGTACTGTCCTGTTGTAGGCTAGCATGGGCCATGGTAGTTCACAGAAGTCCTTTAAAAATTCCCCGAGTCAGATATCGTCGGGCAAATATTTACTGATGAGGACGTGGCTGCTCAGAGAGATTTTTTTAAGTATAGCATGTTTTCCTACAGTTTGGAATGGCATACCTGTAGTTCCTCAACCTTTAGCCTCTTTAGGTTTACAAGTCTTATTTTAAAATTATAGATGCAGAGTTGGGAGGACAAACAGATATTGGTGGAAGGAAAAGCAAAGAACCCTGATGGTACAATCACTCTGAAGTATCAAAAAATAACTAAACCAAACTGAAATACTGATGCAACTGAAAACGCAAACACAAACTGCAGGAATGGTAAAGCCAGTGTAAATTATTTTCCACTTCATAACATCTCTAAGAAAAAAGTGTGTTTATGTGCAGAAGAAACATATGGGAACGTGCTTCACTTTCACAAGGAAATTTGACTACTCCTCTGTGTCTCCTTAGCCATTTCACCCCTCATTTTCAGCTGTGTGAAAAAATGCATCAACACATAAAATTTCCTTTGTCCAAAGAAAAACCACTCTCAATAAATGAGGAAAAACTGGGCAGAACACAAGGATGGCAATAGCGACTCATTGGCCGGTTACTGCAATATCCTCAGATCTGACCTTGTCAGTAGGTAAGAATTGAATCTTCTGTTCATTTCTTTTTTCCCAGTGTGTAAGAACAACCTGGGCACCGGGGCATTCTCTGGATCCTAGTTAACCCAATGCGATGTTTAGTTCCCCACCAGAATGTCTCGAATCCAAGTACAGCTTGTCTCACTCAGGAACTCATGAAAGCGAACAGTGGAGAATGGACTTGCTCCGTTCCCTGAAAGGCAGGCAGAAAACCCTGGTGCAGAAATGCCACAGACCCTGGCAGCGGAGATGGACAGAGAGTTTCAGGATTTTACTGCTGAACCTCCAGTATATGAGAAAAATCCACCTTTGTCGCTCTACATGTTCTCTCTTGTCTTTACAATCAATTTGATTATTTTCAAGTGAAATAAATTATCCACGTTCATGAACAATATATGTGCATCACAATTAATCTATGAGGCAGTTGCCCTTGCAACCATTAATATTTAACAACAATAATTTTCGGCATTCTGGATTTTCAATGTTGATTTATTTCACCTAGACAATCCCACTGGTTTCTTTTAAAACTGTATATCTTTAGCTACTGTTCAGATACTAAGATGCACATCATATTTAAACACAAATTTTTTATGGCCAGAAATCGAATCAGATTCTGGAAATCAGTATAAATATACAGAACACATAGGCCATAGAAACAACCCACTGTTAAATTAAAGCTAGCAACAGTCTTCCATTATTGGAGCTATCAAAAATGATTTCAGATTATCCAAGATAAAAAGATCAGAAAATTCTAGTGAAGTCAATTTGAAAAGCTGTTGACAGATCATTGGTAAAGTGTTTAAAAGTTAACTGTAATAACGATTTAATAGAAAGAGAGAGACCAGCGACACACACAGACACACGTACACACAAACGCACACCACAGTAGTACCAGGATCGATACATGGAAGCCATCGTTGCACATCACTTAAAGTTTGGTTGCAGACCACCTACAGACCTCAGACTCCTGGACCTTCCCAAAAATCCGCAAAATCTGAATTTCAATGGAGTGAGGACTTGAAATTTTTACTTTCACACACAAACCAGAATATGTCTATCTACTGATGGTCGGAAACCACTGTCACAGGGAGTGTGTGTTCTTTTTCAAGTAAATCCTTTGCCTTACCTCACTTGGGAAAGGTAAAATGAGATGGGTCTATGTAAAAAGCAGTATAAATGTGTTATTCGTGTAGGCAGAAGCACGTACGTATATTGTGAAATTATTAACCCTATTAATGATCATTGTGTGCAGATTACCTATCAGAAATCTAAGTTTTCCCACTGATGAACTGAGGTTGGTACGTTCCTCCTCTCCCTAGTACGTGATAGTTCAATAACAAAATGTGTAAAGAGGTTTTACGTTAATAAGAGAATTGAACGTACTCAGGAGAACTGGTTCAGAGGAGCGGTTTATAAGCCGTGGTACATCCCGGCATCAGGAATCACGGGTATAAAACCTGTGCCATGAATGAGGACTTATAGTAGGAGAACTCAATTTACTTCACACCCTTGTCCTCTTAGATGCATTTGAGGGTAGAGTACAAACAGTGAAATTCCTACCACTAAGGGTCACCTGACTTTTCTGCTAACACAGAAAGACTAGAAAACCTGAACTCATCATAATTGTCAGGAGGTCAGCAAAACTGGTCAAGTCATTGCGAATTCTTCTCCTAAGAATTCTCCTGAGTAGGCAGAGGGGAGTAGGTTAGGAGAGGCCAATGCACAATGGCTAAAATTAGTTAAAAAACACAACTAAAATACCTAAGTTTTATTGTTAGAGACCATAGGTCTCTGGAAGCAGAAAGAACTAGCTCAACTAAAATTCCAGAGTGGGAAGAGCCTTTTTTAGGTATCCTCGTGTCCTTTCCTCAGAGCATTTGCCAAGTATGGGCTCAGGTCACATTTGGAAACTAGAACAGGAGAATAAAGAACCAAACTCCACACCACTGAAGACAAGAGCTAAAGAGAAGAGGTAAATACTCTCATTTCTAAGGGCTAAGGAGAAACACACCCCCGGGTCTCTCAGTGGAATGGGCATGAATCAGACAGATTTGAATCTTGTTACATTGAAGACTCATTTCACCCAACTCAATCCATAATTGGACACTGAATGCTAAAAGAAGAATATTAAGGGTTGTTTTTTTTTTATTTCTAGAGTAAGACAGAGCAAGTTTGAATGAGAGTACTAACACGATATATTTTCTCAAGGTAAATTTCAGTTCCTCTCTTCGCCTCTTGTTTTCTGTTATGAAACACCACCTACCTCATAAGCATTTTTTGCAATAAAGGAAATAATGCATATGTAATTCTGAAGTTGGTATCTTGTTCACAGAAGGTGCCTATATACAAACATATTTTTTTAAACAATATTTCCTTTCTGCTACCACACATAAACCTTCTTTGAGAAGATAAAAGAAGGGAGCAGAAAAGATACGTTTCTCTCAAGGCGTGCATCACCGAAGCCCCAGCTGTGGAATTTACGAACTCTTGGAAGAAAGGAGTTCAGAAAAGCAGGAGACAATGTAGCAGCAGTAGTGGGCTCCTGGGGATGGGAAATCCTTTCCTAATAGAAGGATCAGGGACCTTTATAACTTTTCTTAAAAGTGCAGCCTAGGAAAGAAATTATGTATGTTACTTAAGAAAGATGAACAGAGCAATGAGCAAATGGAAATAAAGGCACTGATGCAGCCAGCAGCCCCGAGTTGGGCACAGACACACAAAGATACAAGCGGGTCTACAGAATCTGATGGACGGCAGCATCCACACCCCTACAGGCCTAGACTGACCGTACTATTTGCAAAGAGCCAGCCTGACCCCAAGAAACCCAGTGTATGCCCGAGCAGGCAAAAGTCCATGAGAAAAGGAGAGCAGTTAGAACACTTGACTCAAAAATATTCTCCTCCCCAAAATCTACAGATACCTTCTATGCTGGCATAGGACAATCTTCACAGGAAATGAGCAAGGTTAACGTAAACACCAGGTGTCCTTACAAAACGACTGGAAAGAAAACACAAATAAGTGTGAGTATAAATACGTCTGAATGGGAACACTCAACTGGTGGTGATCTCAATTTTTATGTGACATTTTAGGAGTAAAGCAACACTTAGCAGGATTCCAACACAATGCATCACGATTTATTGGTTTCTTAATCTATGTTAGAAATTAGGGCATAGTCACAAAAAAGAAAATTATATCGACAGAAAATAGGTCATTTTACATAAGAAAATGTCTGTACGTACAACATTGTAGAACAAGATAATGTCTGTTTTAATCAGTAGGAAAATGATGGGAATTCAATAAATGATTTGGGGCCATTTGGCTCTCTGTTAGGAAAAAAAATTGACAGGTATCTAACAACAAAAGATAGATATTAAGATTAAATAAAGAAATGATTTATGAATACATGGAAATACTTGTGACAGCAACACTCCTAGTCGGACACAAATCCTAGAAGCCATAAAATGAAAGGCTGACTCATTTGATTACCTAAGAATTAAAATCTTAAATATGAAAAAAGACCATAAGTAGTTTTTTATAAATGACACGGCTTCCATTTTAAGATGTCAAATCAATCACATGTTACGGTCTCCTTTGTGGTTCAAGGCTTTGGAATTTCTGAACTTAAGGTAAAAACTATTCCATAATTACACTGCGACACAAAGAGAGGAAACCTCTTCTGATCAGAAAGTGAGGAATCCTAGCAAATTGAAACAGGCCACGGATGGCAAACGATGTAGTGTGGGCATATGAATATTTATTCATCAGTGAGCTTTTTCAATAATAAGCCAATGACAATCAAAGATGAAAGGGTACAATTCAATATATTTCCTTCTGAAAGAAGTTTCGTAAAAATATTTGTGCATTGTTAAGAAATCTATTCTTCATTCATATCCCAGATGAACTTCAAGGGAAAATCTTTCATCTGCCTTTTGGAAAATCTTGTCAAAGCTTTCATTCTGTTCAGCAGTCATCTGATTTCTTTCCAGTCTCCAGTGGTACCTGGGAGGAACAGCAGAGAAATTGTTTCACTGGATATTCAAGAAAGGGGGGGCGTAAAGCTCTCGTGTTGGGAGAAGCACCAGTTTTGGGACTTTTATGTTCCTCCTCTCGAAGACCTGGTTGCTCCTGCACATGACCATGACCCTTAACTCTCCCACTTTATGGCAAGGGGGAAAAACAAGCTTCTCGTAGCAATTATGATGTAATTTAAGTAATTAGCCCTACAACTCAGCTGTCAGCCACCTGGAAAAGAAGAAAACTCTGGCAACGTGTGTACTGTCCTGTTGTAGGCTAGCATGGGCCATGGTAGTTCACAGAAGTCCTTTAAAAATTCCCCGAGTCAGATATCGTCGGGCAAATATTTACTGATGAGGACGTGGCTGCTCAGAGAGATTTTTTTAAGTATAGCATGTTTTCCTACAGTTTGGAATGGCATACCTGTAGTTCCTCAACCTTTAGCCTCTTTAGGTTTACAAGTCTTATTTTAAAATTATAGATGCAGAGTTGGGAGGACAAACAGATATTGGTGGAAGGAAAAGCAAAGAACCCTGATGGTACAATCACTCTGAAGTATCAAAAAATAACTAAACCAAACTGAAATACTGATGCAACTGAAAACGCAAACACAAACTGCAGGAATGGTAAAGCCAGTGTAAATTATTTTCCACTTCATAACATCTCTAAGAAAAAAGTGTGTTTATGTGCAGAAGAAACATATGGGAACGTGCTTCACTTTCACAAGGAAATTTGACTACTCCTCTGTGTCTCCTTAGCCATTTCACCCCTCATTTTCAGCTGTGTGAAAAAATGCATCAACACATAAAATTTCCTTTGTCCAAAGAAAAACCACTCTCAATAAATGAGGAAAAACTGGGCAGAACACAAGGATGGCAATAGCGACTCATTGGCCGGTTACTGCAATATCCTCAGATCTGACCTTGTCAGTAGGTAAGAATTGAATCTTCTGTTCATTTCTTTTTTCCCAGTGTGTAAGAACAACCTGGGCACCGGGGCATTCTCTGGATCCTAGTTAACCCAATGCGATGTTTAGTTCCCCACCAGAATGTCTCGAATCCAAGTACAGCTTGTCTCACTCAGGAACTCATGAAAGCGAACAGTGGAGAATGGACTTGCTCCGTTCCCTGAAAGGCAGGCAGAAAACCCTGGTGCAGAAATGCCACAGACCCTGGCAGCGGAGATGGACAGAGAGTTTCAGGATTTTACTGCTGAACCTCCAGTATATGAGAAAAATCCACCTTTGTCGCTCTACATGTTCTCTCTTGTCTTTACAATCAATTTGATTATTTTCAAGTGAAATAAATTATCCACGTTCATGAACAATATATGTGCATCACAATTAATCTATGAGGCAGTTGCCCTTGCAACCATTAATATTTAACAACAATAATTTTCGGCATTCTGGATTTTCAATGTTGATTTATTTCACCTAGACAATCCCACTGGTTTCTTTTAAAACTGTATATCTTTAGCTACTGTTCAGATACTAAGATGCACATTATATTTAAACACAAATTTTTTATGGCCAGAAATCGAATCAGATTCTGGAAATCAGTATAAATATACAGAACACATAGGCCATAGAAACAACCCACTGTTAAATTAAAGCTAGCAACAGTCTTCCATTATTGGAGCTATCAAAAATGATTTCAGATTATCCAAGATAAAAAGATCAGAAAATTCTAGTGAAGTCAATTTGAAAAGCTGTTGACAGATCATTGGTAAAGTGTTTAAAAGTTAACTGTAATAACGATTTAATAGAAAGAGAGAGACCAGCGACACACACAGACACACGTACACACAAACGCACACCACAGTAGTACCAGGATCGATACATGGAAGCCATCGTTGCACATCACTTAAAGTTTGGTTGCAGACCACCTACAGACCTCAGACTCCTGGACCTTCCCGAAAATCCGCAAAATCTGAATTTCAATGGAGTGAGGACTTGAAATTTTTACTTTCACACACAAACCAGAATATGTCTATCTACTGATGGTCGGAAACCACTGTCACAGGGAGTGTGTGTTCTTTTTCAAGTAAATCCTTTGCCTTACCTCACTTGGGAAAGGTAAAATGAGATGGGTCTATGTAAAAAGCAGTATAAATGTGTTACTCGTGTAGGCAGAAGCACGTACGTATATTGTGAAATTATTAACCCTATTAATGATCATTGTGTGCAGATTACCTATCAGAAATCTAAGTTTTCCCACTGATGAACTGAGGTTGGTACGTTCCTCCTCTCCCTAGTACGTGATAGTTCAATAACAAAATGTGTAAAGAGGTTTTACGTTAATAAGAGAATTGAACGTACTCAGGAGAACTGGTTCAGAGGAGCGGTTTATAAGCCGTGGTACATCCCGGCATCAGGAATCACGGGTATAAAACCTGTGCCATGAATGAGGACTTATAGTAGGAGAACTCAATTTACTTCACACCCTTGTCCTCTTAGATGCATTTGAGGGTAGAGTACAAACAGTGAAATTCCTACCACTAAGGGTCACCTGACTTTTCTGCTAACACAGAAAGACTAGAAAACCTGAACTCATCATAATTGTCAGGAGGTCAGCAAAACTGGTCAAGTCATTGCGAATTCTTCTCCTAAGAATTCTCCTGAGTAGGCAGAGGGGAGTAGGTTAGGAGAGGCCAATGCACAATGGCTAAAATTAGTTAAAAAACACAACTAAAATACCTAAGTTTTATTGTTAGAGACCATAGGTCTCTGGAAGCAGAAAGAACTAGCTCAACTAAAATTCCAGAGTGGGAAGAGCCTTTTTTAGGTATCCTCGTGTCCTTTCCTCAGAGCATTTGCCAAGTATGGGCTCAGGTCACATTTGGAAACTAGAACAGGAGAATAAAGAACCAAACTCCACACCACTGAAGACAAGAGCTAAAGAGAAGAGGTAAATACTCTCATTTCTAAGGGCTAAGGAGAAACACACCCCCGGGTCTCTCAGTGGAATGGGCATGAATCAGACAGATTTGAATCTTGTTACATTGAAGACTCATTTCACCCAACTCAATCCATAATTGGACACTGAATGCTAAAAGAAGAATATTAAGGGTTGTTTTTTTTTTTTATTTCTAGAGTAAGACAGAGCAAGTTTGAATGAGAGTACTAACACGATATATTTTCTCAAGGTAAATTTCAGTTCCTCTCTTCGCCTCTTGTTTTCTGTTATGAAACACCACCTACCTCATAAGCATTTTTTTCAATAAAGGAAATAATGCATATGTAATTCTGAAGTTGGTATCTTGGTCACAGAAAGTGCCTATATACAAACATATTTTTTTAAACAATATTTCCTTTCTGCTACCACACATAAACCTTCTTTGAGAAGATAAAAGAAGGGAGCAGAAAAGATACGTTTCTCTCAAGGCGTGCATCACCGAAGCCCCAGCTGTGGAATTTACGAACTCTTGGAAGAAAGGAGTTCAGAAAAGCAGGAGACAATGTAGCAGCAGTAGTGGGCTCCTGGGGATGGGAAATCCTTTCCTAATAGAAGGATCAGGGACCTTTATAACTTTTCTTAAAAGTGCAGCCTAGGAAAGAAATTATGTATGTTACTTAAGAAAGATGAACAGACAAAGGGCTAGTATCCAAAATCTATAAAGAGCTCCCCAAACTCCACACCCGAAAAACAAATAACCCAGTGAAGAAATGGGCAGAAAACATGAACAGACACTTCTCTAAAGAAGACATCCGGATGGCCAACAGGCACATGAAAAGATGTTCAGCGTCGCTCCTTATCAGGGAAATACAAATCAAAACCACACTCAGGCATCACCTCACGCCAGTCAGAGTGGCCAAAATGAACAAATCAGGAGACTATAGATGCTGGAGAGGATGTGGAGAAACGGGAACCCTCTTGCACTGTTGGTGGGAATGCAAATTGGTGCAGCCACTCTGGAAAGCAGTGTGGAGGTTCCTCAGAAAATTAAAACTAGACCTACCCTATGACCCAGCAATAGCACTGCTAGGAATTTATCCAAGGGATACAGGAGTACTGATGCATAGGGCCACTTGTACCCCAATGTTCCTAGCAGCACTCTCAACAATAGCCAAATTATGGAAAGAGCCTAAATGTCCATCAACTGATGAATGGATAAAGAAATTGTGGTTTATATACACAATGGAATACTACGTGCCCATGAGAAAAAATGAAATCTGGCCTTTTGTAGCAACGTGGATGGAACTGGAGAGTGTGATGCTAAGTGAAATAAGCCATACAGAGAAAGACAGATACCATATGGTTTCACTCTTATGTGGATCCTGAGAAACTTAACAGGAACCCATGGGGGAGGGGAAGGAAAAAAAAAAAAGAGAGGTTAGAGTGGGAGAGAGCCAAAGCATAAGAGACTGTTAAACACTGAGAACAAACTGAGGGTTGATGGGGGGTGGGAGGGAGGAGAGGGTGGGTGATGGGTATTGAGGAGGGCACCTTTTGGGATGAGCACTGGGTGTTGTATGGAAGCCAATTTGTCAATAAATTTCATATATAAAAAAAAAAATACCTCTGAATGGGAACACTCAACTAGTGGTGATGTCAATTTTTATGTGACATTTTAGGAGTAAAGCAACACTTAGCAGGATTCCAACACAATGCATCATGATTTATTGGTTTATTAATCTATGTTAGAAATTAGGGCATAGTCACAAAAAAGAAAATTATATCGACAGAAAATAGGTCATTTTACATAAGAAAATGTCTGTACGTACAACATTGTAGAACAAGATAATGTCTGTTTTAATCAGTAGGAAAATGATGTGAA
Organism: Felis catus; assembly: GCF_018350175.1. Taxonomy (NCBI): domain Eukaryota; kingdom Metazoa; phylum Chordata; class Mammalia; order Carnivora; family Felidae; genus Felis; species Felis catus. Next base: position 104,817,611 of record NC_058372.1, on the reverse strand, counting down.
TTCATTAAATGATTTGGGACCATTTGGCCCTCTGTTAGGAAAAAAAAAATTGACAGGTATCTAACAACAAAAGATAGATATTAAGATTAAATAAAGAAATGATTTATGAATACATGGAAATACTTGTGACAGCAACACTCCTAGTCGGACACAAATCCTAGAAGCCATAAAATGAAAGGCTGACTCATTTGATTACCTAAGAATTAAAATCTTAAATATGAAAAAAGACCATAAGTAGTTTTTTATAAATGACACGGCTTCTATTTTAAGATGTCAAATCAATCACATGTTACGGTCTCCCTTGTGGTTCAAGGCTTTGGAATTTCTGAACTTAAGGTAAAAACTATTCCATAATTACACTGCGACACAAAGAGAGGAAACCTCTTCTGATCAGAAAGTGAGGAATCCTAGCAAATTGAAACAGGCCACGGATGGCAAACGATGTAGTGTGGGCATATGAATATTTATTCATCAGTGAGCTTTTTCAATAAGCCAATGACAATCAAAGATGAAAGGGTACAATTCGATATATTTCCTTTTGAAAGAAGTTTCGTAAAAATATTTGTGCATTGTTAAGAAATCTATTCTTCATTCATATCCCAGATGAACTTCAAGGGAATATCTTTCATCTCCGTTTGGAAAATCTTGTCAAACTTTTCATTCTGCTCAGCAGTCATGTGATTTTTCCAGTCTCCAATCGTACCTGGGAGGAACAGCAAAGAAATTGCTTCAAGGCAGATTCTGGGAGGAGGAGGCATGATGCCTTAGTGCTGGGAGAAACACCATTTTTTGGACATTCATTTTCCTCCCTAGTAAGGCCCTTGTTTCTCCTGCACATGGCAATGGCCCTTTTCTCTCCCACTTTATGGGAAGGGGAAAAGAGAACTCATCATCACCATTAGGTAATTTAAGGTAATTAGCTCAAGCCCTGAGCTGTCAGCTACCTGACAAACGAGGAAACTCTTGCAACTTGTTGACTATTTTGTTTCAGGCTAACATGGGCTATTGTAGTTTACAGAAGTCCTTAAAAATTCCAAAAATCAGATATCATTAGACAAATATTTACTGATGAGGACATGGATGCTCAGAGAGATTTTTAAAATATAGCCCAAGCTCATACAGTTTGGAATGGCCCACCTGTAATTATTCCATTTGTACCCAGTGTAGGTTTACAACAATCTTACTTTAAACTTACAGACACAGAGTTGGGATGGCAAGTAGAGGTTGATAGAAGGAAAGGCAAGAAACACTGAATGTAAAATCACGCTAAAGTGTAAACAAATAAATAAACCAGCTTCAATGCTAATGAAACTGAAAACACAAACACAATTTGTGCAGGAGTGGTAAAGCCAGTACAAATGACATTACACTCCATAACATCTAAGAGAAAAGTATGTGCAGAAGAAACAAGGGAATGTGCATCATTTCCGTAAGGAAATTTGGCTTCTCCTATTTGTTTTCTTGGCCATTTAAGTCTCTCGTTTTTCAGGTGTGTTAAAGATGTGTAACCACAGAAAATTTTCTTTTTTCAAAGAAAAAAATGCAAGTGCCATGATGATGGCATTGGAGAAGGATTGTAGCATCTACAACATGACAGGATGCGCTGAGGGTAAAGGGAAGGGCATGTCCCCACTTCAGGTTGGCTCCAAGTTACCAGTGTTTCATATTTTTTAGTTGAATGGGTGAAGATGTACAAAGTAGTTAAGTGAAGGAAATATTAATGTATTTAAGCCACTATTTATTGCGATTGGTGTAGAGGCATAAAACATTCTGATTATGTGTAAAATTTATGTCAATAATTCTGTATTATCGATTTTCCAGGTACTAAGAAGATCATACATTTTAACTTAGAATAATTTATAAAATAATAAAACTATTCTAACATGTTCACATTTATCATTTATATGAAGGAATCATTCATTTAAAAACGCACTCACCAGAGGTATCATATTGAGATAAAGGAGATATTCCTATACATTTTTATGATGGAAGATTCTTTTGTTACTGGGGAGGACTATTATGTATACTATACTATTATATGTGTGTGTGTGTGTGTATGTGTGTGTATATATATACTATTATATGTATACATAATAGTCCTCCCCAGTAACAAAAGAACAGTGAATATGTGTTGTTAATTCAGTCCTGGACGAGGTTCAGACTAAATCACAGAGATGGAAGAACAGCCAGTGATGGCCAACTGTGCCACCATTAATTCATCATCATGTGCCTAGCCCATTGTACTGGGGGAAAATAGTCTAACACTAAATGAACATCCCTTTTGTGATAGACATGGTGATAGGCATTGGTAGATTTCCAGGGGCCAAGGAGAAGGCCTTGCAACTTTAGGCTATTCATCCAGACACATTCTGGGACCAAATAATATAGTCTCTTGAGGAGCACCAAGAAGAAATCATGGAAAATCAACTGTGTAGGGAAGGAAACAGGGCCATAGCAGCTCCACATCAGGAAAGCTTAGAAGCTACACTTCGGTACGTTTGTATCACAGTGCAAGATAGCCAAGCATTTATTGTTCAACATCACCTTTGCGAAAGAAATGACCTTTTTTTTGTATCCCAAAACAGGTCTTGAGTTTATCGTCATAATTGGCTCGTGGGTCATTCTTCATGTTTTCAAATGTGGCCTGTCTCACAACAGCATCCAGGTCCTCTTCACTCAATTCTTTCCCCAAAAATTTGCATACTTTTAACACAGAGCCTCTGAGGTCCTGAAATAAATCATAATATGATAAATGATGCACATTATAAGAAAGAAGACACACACAAAAGTCACAGCTAAATATCATTATGGGAGTGAAAAATGTAGGTGCTTAGGATACTTAGAAAAGTGGAGCAGGACCATGAGAAGGTTCTTGCTTATTCCTTCTTGATAAATTAATTCCTCCCTTGTCGACTGTTTTAGAGTGCATATTAGGAACACTCATATTTCATTTTATTTGTGTTGAGTGGGCAAGTATTTGGTGAATAGCTACTATATGTCAGATACTGCCCTAAATGATGGTGCAAGTGAACAGAGGCACAACAGGGAATCAGTTCTGGGAATTCAGTACAAGTACTTACTGGCAAAGAGTAATTATGTAACAGAATTCAGAGAAAGTTCCTCAAAGATGAGAAATTTGTTCTGGGAATTAAACCAAAACCAGGACTTTTTTGATAGACAAACTGAAGATACAGTGTTTAAATCAAAAAAAGAATATCTGCAAAATTGTGGTTGCATGGGAGGTGTGGGATCTCAGGTCACAAGAGTATGAGAATTTGAGTTTCTCTGGGGCTATATGGGAACAGGTCTGGGATGAGAAAGATGGGAGATGGGCCTGTAAGCAATAGAAGGACAATCAACAAAACTAAAAGGCAACCGACAGAATGGGAAAAGATATTTGCAAATGACATATCAGACAAAGGGCTACTACCCAAAATCTATAAAGAATTCACCAAACTCCACACTCGAAAAACAATCCAGTGAAGAAATGGGCAGAAGACATGAATAGACACTTCTCTAAAGACATCCATGGGGCGCCTGGGTGGCGCAGTCGGTTAAGCGTCCGACTTCAGCCAGGTCACCATCTCGCGGTCCGTGAGTTCGAGCCCCGCGTCAGGCTCTGGGCTGATGGCTCAGAGCCTGGAGCCTGTTGCCGATTCTGTGTCTCCCTCTCTCTCTGCCCCTCCCCCGTTCATGCTCTGTCTCTCTCTGTCCCAAAAATAAATAAACGTTGAAAAAAAAATTAAAAAAAAAGACATCCAGATGGCCAACAGGCACATGAAAAGATGCTCAATACCACTCCTCATCAGGGAAATACAAATCAAAACCACACTCAGATATCACCTCATGCCAGTCAGACTGGCTAAAATGAACAAATCAGGAGACTATAGATGCTAGAGAGGATGTGGAGAAACAGAAACCCTCTTGCACTGTTGGTGGGAATGAAAACTGGTGCAGCCGAAATAGATCTACCCTATGACCCAACAATAGCACTGCTAGGAATTTACCCAAGGGATACAGGAGTGCTGATACATAGGGGCACATGTACCCCAATGTTTATAGCAGCAGTTTCAACAATAGCCAAATTATGGAAAGAGCCTAAATGTCCATCAACTGACTAATGGATAAAGAAGATGTGGTTTATATATACAATGGAATACTACTTGGCAATGAGAAAGAATGAAATCTGGCCTTTTGTAGTGACGTGGATGGAACTGGCGAGTGTTACGCTAAGTGAAATAAGTCATACAGAGAAAGCCAGATACCATAAGTTTTCACTCTTATGTGGATCCTGAGAAACTTAACAGAAGACCATGGGGGAGGGGAGGGGGGAAAAATTACAGAGAGGGAAGGAGGCAAACCATAAGAGACTCTAAAAAACTGAGAATAAACTGAGGGTTGATGGGGGGTGGGAGGGAGGGGAAAGTGGGTGATGGGCATTGAAGAGGGCACCTGTTGGGATGAGCACTGGGTGTTGTATGGAAACCAATTTGCCCATAAATTTCATATAAAAAGAAAAAAAGAAGGGCCATATTGTGAAGAAGATTACAAGGCCAGCCAGACACTTGAATCTCTATTTCGTAGGTGATATGCACTCAGCCAGAGAGTCTAGATTTGGTATATGCCCTATGGCAGGGGTAACAGAAGCTAGTGACACTCAGCAGGTGGCAGCCTTTAGGGTCGCCGGCCTTTCAGCTCTTTCTCTTCTTTCCTGCTAAGAGATCCTGGTGGTGTCCTGGCAGCAGTGCCCAGCCACATTCCATAATGATCATTATTAATCCAAATTCCTCGTGGCAATCCCACTGTCTGCTACAAGAGATTAGTTTAGGGTGGTCACATGGCCCAATTTGGGTATTGGGTCTGAAAGAGGAAGTCAAACAGAAGTTTCTGAGAGTGAGTTTCCTCATGGAGCAAAGGTGGGAACAAAGCAAGGCAAGAATGCCACTCTTCTCCCCGTTAACACTCTGTCTGCCATGTAAGCTATCATGTGAGGACATGACTTTGGAGCTACAACTGTCCTGCTACCATGAGGGAAACATCGTCATCACACCAAATATGGTACAAAAGAAACACAGAAAACCCTGGGATATTCTTGACATGCGTGAGCCAAACACCCAGCATCAGGGTAGCCTGGCTCTGGGTTTTAGTCAGTAAGCAATAGAAGTTTTCTTTTCAGGCACATATAGTTGACTGTACTGGGAGCTGAATTCTTTCCAATCATACACAGGTATTTTCATTTAATTTTCCCTGCATGGTTTAATCATACACAATACAGACAAGATTAAAGTTCCCAAGAAATGTACCTGCAAGTGAGGAACACACATCTACAACATTAGTATAATTAAAAATGGAAGGAAATAGACATAACAATTCACAAAAGAGAAACCAATAATCTGACTCAAAATAATCAAATCATTCACACCAACATACATAAACAGACATCTATTGACACACAGATAAATTTTGAAAAGAAACCTCCAGTGGTAGTTCTAAATGGCAACCTGGTAAAGAAAGCATAGAAGTGATACAGGAAAAATGTCTCCTGGTACACAATCTGGGTTCTCAAATTTGATATCATCCTTTGGGTGTTCTGGGCATAAACAATCAATTCATTCAGCCAGGCTGGCTTACAGCATCAGTGAAGTCAGTAATGTCACATTTCTCACCTTCTTCATCTCCTCATACATCAAGAACTGAATGTTGAACAGGCTTTTGTGCTCATACCAACCTTTGATGTGGTCAAACCAAAGACTTCCTACCACTGTGGGAAGAACAGATACATCATTAAGTAAATATGTTGAACACATTGAGAAGAATCTACAGTCCTAGGAGATGCAGGAACCTTTAGTAACAAAGGAGGAAAAGGAAGTGTGCTGCTAGATTCCAGATTTCCCCTAGCATCTGGTTGTGGGAGAACCATCCAACTTCCACCAGGAAACAAACATACAGTCAAGGAGAAATTAGTCTCTTAAAAATGCATTTCATATAAATAGAACATAATCTTGCCATGGGGTTAGAAAAACTGAAAAGGGAAAGGAGGAATGAATCCTCTCCTTACTTCTCCCACTATCCCCAAAGGCACATGGAGGTATTTCCACTCTGCAAGGAGCACGAGAGGTCTCTGAAGAGTCACTTCAGCTCTGCCACAATGCATTGGAGACAATCGTAAGTCTGTTCCAGATCATCACGTTTACTTCTGCAAGCTTTGTTCCTGGTCAAATAGCTGCACTGGCTCCTCAGATAAGAATGTGGTGAGCACCTGTTTTGCTCAATGGATAGAACATGCAACTCTTGACCTCAGAGTTGTGAGCCCCATTCTGGGTGTAGAAATTACTTAAACAATGAATAAAAATTTACTAAAATATTTTTTAAAGGACTCTTGGGAGGAGCCCCTTGAAATATGAAGCGCAAAGCTCCAAACGTACGCTCTCACTGAGCTACTTCTCACTAAGCTAGGACAGAAATCTGTGTGCTAGTGAAATAATCTCTCCATGGTTAGATGTAATTATTCTCTGTTGGTATGACTGTAATCTTGACATTCTGTTGAGAAGGAGAGAGAGTTAGCAATATTTGTACAATGGCTGGACATGGTCACCTAAGACAACACTACCAACTGGCTTGATACGTTGATTACTGATCCCCATTCTACTCTATTTAAGCAAACTCTTTCTCTCTGCTAGAGCTTAAAAACTCACCACAGGACACCAAACTTAGTATTTTATGAAATTTTAGTTACCTTCTCCTTCTAGAAATAGTTTCATGAATTCCACAAAGTTATCTGTAGAGGATGGTGTCAGTTCCTTTGAAAAGTGAAAAAATGAGCACATAACATCCTTAGGGTTTCTGTATATGTAAATAACCTGGAAAGAAAGGAAGTATTCATTATATCTGATGCTTTCATAATGTCATATTTGTACCCTAATGCCCTCCAACTGAATGAAGCCTGTTAGCTTAACTTTACAGTTTCTAATCATGTCTTGTATATATTCAGCCCTCTTTGTATTTTGCATTTCTCCTCTGCAATGGCTCTCCCTTAATGATTGGGAGACTTAATTATTGGTGACTATCAATTACCTCACATGGTACCTCTTCTTACTCCCCTAGACAGAAACCAACAATATTCTCCTGTCCCTACCTCAACAAGCTAACATATGTGAAAATATCTCATAGCTATACAATTATGGCAATAGGAAAAACTTACTAAGATATTTTCAAATCATCTGTGAAAGTTTAGATTGTATTTCTCTCATCCTTCAGTGCATGGTTCACATAATTCTTATATATCTTCACAGTATAAAGCACAAGTACTTGACCCGTAGTAGTTACTTCTTCAATATTTTTTGCATTGAAGGACTATGAGATTTAACTTTAAAAATGTATATTGTAACCAATCAGAAGCCATAATTTCATAAAGCAGTGAAGCAACCCAATGACATTAAATTTTTTTTTCAACGTTTTTTATTTATTTTTGGGACAGAGAGAGACGGAGCATGAACGGGGGAGGGGCAGAGAGAGAGGGAGACACACAGAATCGGAAACAGGCTCCAGGCTCTGAGCCATCGGCCCACAGCCTGACGCGGGGCTCGAACTCACGGACCGCAAGATCGTGACCTGGCTGAAGTCGGCGCCCAACCGACTGCGCCCCCCAGGCGCCCCCCAAAGACATTAAAAATACAAAGTATTGGGGTGCCTGGGTGGCTCAGTGGGTTAAGCGTCCAACTTCAGCTTAGGTATGATCTCATGGTCCAGGGGTTTGAGCCCTGCATCAGGCTCTGTGCTGACAGCTTAAAGCCTGGAGTCTGCTTTAGATTCTGTGACTCCCTCTCTCTCTGCCCCTCCCCTGACCATGCTCTCTCTATACATAATAAATAGAACAAAATATATAAGGAAACTGGGAAAAGGAGTGGTTTGAAGATAAAATCAAAACTCCTTTTGGTATTGGAGCCCATATTTGGATAATACCTATATAGAAATATATTTGACATCTCTATAGATATAGAGTTATTAAATACTTTACATCAATCTAGAATTAAAGGGAGAAATCAACTACACATACATTGTATTTAACTTACATGATTAGATAATCTAACTGAGGGATTAACTATAGAGGGAGAATAGGAGAAGGCCAGGCCGAAAATCTGGGAATCATCAGCTCTCAGAGGTTGGACAGAGAAGGAGAAGCCAGTAAAGAGGAAGGAGCAGCGTCTCAAAATGTAATTGTATAAGTTAGAAAAGATCTCGCATAACATTTCCTAAATAGTAAAAGCATCAACTTTTCTCACAAAAAGCCAAAGCCCAAGACGAGAGTGCAACAGGTTAGGTTAACTCATCATCTCGATGTAGTCATGGACTGAGTCTCCTACTTTTCCACTATGACATGCTAACCCTTCTTTATGTCCCACACAGCTGCCACTTTTCATCCCCATGGTCAGTTAAAATAATGAAGAAACCTTCTTTCAGAGGACACGAAAGAAACTTCTTCTTTGCTTGTGTTGTTGTTCATAAGCTTGTCACTTACCTGTGCCTTAAAAATTAATGGCAAGATGCCTGGTACCAAGCCCTGCTTTTGCACCAACCAAATTTTACCACTCTAACCATCAGACCAGAAGCATATACAGGATACAAGTCCAAACAAAATGAGAGCTCTGCTGAAATGAAATATGAAGAGAGGGAAAGGTTTTGGGGTAGAATCTCCTCTAAGTGTCCACTGAGATAATATGATACCACGAATGTGGTGTCTGGAACAGCGGGAAAAGAAAATGTTTAAAGACGTAGAAAGCGATCAACTATGTCAGATGCCAGTGATAGGCCAAGTAAAGTGATCAAGAAATGATCCCCCCTTTTCAAAACTATAATAATAAGGGACGTTGGCATTCAGGATTCAGTGAAAGAGCGGAGAAGGAGGCTAAACGCTTTTAAGAAGTTTATCTCAAACAGAAAATGAAAGGCAGAAAATGAAAATTGAAATGGAGCAAGACAAGTTTTATTTTACTGTTAAAAAATGCCACATGAAAACTTCATTATGGGCCAAACAGAATGATCCAATCAGCATAAGGAAATTGGTAATGAATGAAAAAAAAAGGAAATTATATTGTTTAAGGAAAGTCTTTGAGAGTAGAACAAGTTTCTCAACAGTGGCACCATGGACATTTCCCCCAGATAACGGTCTGTGGTTGGGACTACTGTAAGCATCATGGGACATTTAACAGCATCCCAGGCCTCAACCCACTATAACTAGCAGCACCACCACCATAACCAAAAATGCCTCAAATATGCTAAATATCCTGTGGGGAATACGCAGAGCTGAGAGCTGATGATTCCCAGATGTTGGCCTGGCCCGACTCCCATTTGCGAAACAGTGGAACAGACAAAAGGGATCCAAAAAGGGATCCAGACCATGAATGGAGGGGCAGATATATAATAAGAACAAAACTGTGTACACATCCCACCTTTTCCTCTTAAGGAGGGACAGCAGTGAGGGGAGGTTTTGCATGTGGAGGGCATCTACTGTTAATGGTTTACTTGGAGTCTTTTACTGGGATAGGTGGAGCAGAATGCTGCTGAGGTTTGAGAAGATAAAGAAAGTGTGAAAAGTCAGTATGGAAAGGGGGGGAAAGCAAAACATTTTTAAAAAGTAAAGTGTGGGGCGCCTGGGTGGTGCAGTCGGTTAAGCGTCCAACTTCAGCCAGGTCACGATCTCGCGGTCGGTGAGTTCGAGCCCCGCGTCGGGCTCTGGGCTGATGGCTCAGAGCCTGGAGCCTGTTTCCGATTCTGTGTCTCCCTCTCTCTCTGCCCCTCCCCCGTTCATGCTCTGTCTCTCTCTGTCCCAAAAATAAATAAACGTTGAAAAAAAAAATTTAAAAAAAAAAAAGTAAAGTGTGAGAATTGTGGCCATAAATGTAAAGAAAGACACAATTTTTAACTGTTTTGATTTTTTCTGACCACACTACCAGATTCATGAATATAGGTACTAATATAAAACAATTGTGTTTCAGCAGAATTAAGGGTTGGCAACAAATCATAACAGTTGAATTAGCAAAAGAATTTAGACAAAAAGGATTTGAATTTAAACTGTAGAGTCACTGGTGGGCAAGGAGCAATTGAGGACACGCATATATATGAGAGTGAGTGTGGGGAATAGGAGTGGGGAGGGGGCTGGAGAAATGAATGTGCTGACACATCACTGCACGGAACACCTGAAAAGAGCAGGAGGAAAAGGAGACAGCACTCAGATAATAAGGTGCTAGAGGCAAAGATCCGCATTAGGGCAATTACTGGTGATCCCTTTTGTCATTCATTCAACTCTAATGCCTTCTGGACAGCGTTCTATGCACTACAAACTCCATCTGTCTCAAGGGTTTTACACTGTGGCCAGAAACATAGACAATAAATAAACAGGTAAGTATGTATTACATCAGAAAGCAAAAACAGTCATAGACAGAGGCAGGTGCATAACACGTGGGTTGCAGAAGAGGGTTACTGAGGTTGGTGGAGGAAGAGTGGCTGGAGTTTAAATCAACCGGAGAGGCCTGGCAGGGCTAGGGTCTGGGAGGCCAGTGCAGAGCCTGACGGGTCAACCTGAAGGAGGCAATCCCACACTTGTGTGGCCCTGACAGGAAGTGCCTCCTTCATGTTGATCCTTTGAGTGCAGTTGGCCTCACTCCTATCTGGCCAGCCAGAGACAATGTACATCAACTTTGAAATAATCCCGAGTCAGAGGAGTGGAGGTAGAGAGGGAGAAAATGAGTAAGAGTTGAAATTATCAGTGGGTGGAGGTGACTGATACTGGGAGAGACAGAAAAATCACTCAGTAGATACAAATGATTCTCTCTGAGCTTCCCTCAGATTTCCAATGAACTCGGTACATTTACAGAGAAAGCGGGCAAAACAGGTTGGAAGCGTCAGAAGGAAGCGAGGAGAGCATACAGAAAAAAGAAAAAGGAATTGTTGGCAGTTTATATACACATGGTAATATAGCTAACAAATGAGAGGGTATATAATATATAATGTATATGATATTATAATATACTCTATGAAGTAAATTAAGTACACTCCTATATAGTCTCATTTTCCAATGGTTGTGTTCCATATGTGATCAGAAAACAAAGGGTGAAAGATAAAATCAGATACTGGAAGATAAGAACACAAAAGTCTGTTGAAAATTAACGCATGACAAATACCACATTTGCTAACACCTGGACGAGTGCAGCATCAATGTAATGAATAGAAATGAAATAATGAAAAAGCAGTTGTCTTTCAGCAGCCATAGTCTATTTTCCTACTTTGGCTTTTTTGTTCTTTAGCCCCCTGGGAACCAAGTAGCATGGGATGTGGGTAACGAAGAGACGAGGAGATGGTCTTTCAGCAAAATCCACTTTTTGAGGGTTGTACTCAATAAACGGGATGCGTTCAACTGTTTCCAGATTCCCAATGCCTTTGCGATGTTCTTCAAAATAAATCAAGCATAGTATCTGCTGAAACCAGATAGTACCTGTAAAAGAAATAATTTTGTTTTAATGATGCGAAAATTTATCCAAGAAGTATATAGATGTGTCATCAGTTTTTTAATCAGAGGTTGTTATTATAATACGTACAAAGGTAATTTTGTCTCAATGGAATTTTTAATATATAAAGGGTGCAGTGTGGGTAAAGACAAACATACATTGCCTTTGCTTTTCCTTATAAGGAGATTCGACATGTGAAACTCCATGGGCATTTGTCCCACGAATTTTTCTTGAGCCTTCTGTACTTTCTTCTGCTTCATATATGGGAATTTTAAATTATCTTCTATGCTTGCCTCAAGATTTCTTTCCCCAACCCCACTCCTAGGACGTTAGCTAATATCGAGAAAAAAAATTGGCATTTTACTGATAGAGTCACTTTCCATCTTTCCCCCATTCCCTATGTTTCTTACTGTGCCCATGATGTCACTTCGGGAAATAGTGTTCATTATAAATCCCTAAAGGAGGCCCTGTGATCCACATGGATACAGGAAGGAAAAGATTAGACCTTTTGCTGTAAGTGGGATGTGACAAATTCTAAGGATGACTATTTCTCCCAATTCCAATTAGAGTGGACATATGTCACAGGATACACGGGTGTACTGCCTACTCTAGATTCCTTCCACTTCATTTTGCATGCTTCATATATGGGAATATTAAGAGTTAAAACACACCTTCTGTAAGGTCATGCTTCTCATATATACAGGCAATGCTTCAAAAACCTACCCCAACAAGAAGTCACATGTGCCAGAAAGGTTCAAATCAACATCTTAAATGAGAAAGTACATTGGCCCCTCATCAATTCCCATCCTATAATTCCTTCCTGAGACCACCCTATCACCCTGCCTGTGAAGCAGCAGCACCTGGTAAGCAAGATCATTGTTAAGAATACATGCCTTGCTGTCAGGTGGTATGCACCTTTTCTGGAGCATGATGGGTATAAATCCTCCAGTGTTGCCCAGGGAAGACCAAGATCATGCGTGCTTACATGTTACCACAGCTGATGTTCAAACACAATGAAAATTCATTGTTATGAAGCTCTAAAAGGGTTTCTTACATTCTCCAACCTTTCCCAGATAAGAAGTACTGCTTCTGCATCAGGTATCACAGCTTCAGGGGTGCCGAGGAATTACCAAACATGACCTTAATGGGTCACAAGTCTGCAGAAATTTAAGACTATGAGGACTGGAAGAACGTGTTCCCCAGGCAAAACAGGCTGTATTTTTCCTGTCTTTGTCCTCTCTCCTGCTTCTGCTTCCATATCCACTCCTGTATCACAACCTATCTTTCTCGTTTTCTCTTCTTTCTTTCTTCCTTCCTTCCTTCCTTCCTTCCTTCCTTCCTTCCCTCCCTCCTTCCTTCCCTCCTTCCTTCCCTCCTTTCTTTCTTTCTTTCTTCCATTCTTTCATCTTCTTTCTTTCTTTCTTTCTTTCTTTCTTTCTTTCTTTCTTTCTCCTTCTTGCCTTTTTGGATGTCAGAGGTTAATGTAAGTTGATATTTATCATTTTCTGCAGTCATGCTATACTAACATCACTGATTCACTGCAGGCACTCCAAGATCTATTAATTCCTTATATTCACATTTCCTGCTTCCATTCCTACCCCTACTTCCACCACAGACAAGAAGACTTTAGGGTTTAAAGTATATTCTTTCTTGGAAGATGTTCTTTTGAAATATGTATTGTTGTATGTGCTTGATTTTTAATCCATGCACGTCATTTCTTACTGTTTGTCACTGTGAGCTGTGGTTTAACATTCCTTTACATGCTACTGCTGATCCATTGCACCTAACAGATGCTGTCTGTGTTTCAGGGTGTGCATTCATGCACTGACCTGTCTAATTTCCCCCAATGGACAGCACACCCCAAACAACACTGCCACATACACCCTCACTCATGTTGCCTATGAACCCATATGAGATATTCTTGGAGACATATACTCAGGAGCAAAATTGCCTGGTATGTCTGTATTTCAGTTGATCAGATAGTGCCAGACTGCTCCCCAGAGAATGGCTGCTTCAGTCTACTCTCCCAGCAGTATCACACTAAAGCATGCAGATGTGTGTGTACTCCTTGTCAGCATTCAGGGTTTCTGATCTTTCTAATTGCTGTCAGTGTACTAGATATAAAGCAAGTGACTATTGTGTACCAGCTTTGTGTTTTTTTGTTGGTATTGGTGGAGAGTGGTTTCCTTCAGTAAATTTTCAGCTTATCTCTTTGGCTCTTTTTATAAGTAGATCACTGTTCTCTTCCAGTTTATCTGTATATATACCTAATATATTCTAGGTATTAATTATTTTTAATTATAGTCATTGCCAGTAGTTCCTCTCTTTCAGACCCTATTAACTTTGCCTAGGGAACTCACTGTTAAGCAAAGCCCAAAAATCTTAATTTTGATGTAACTGAATTTATCAAACTTTTACCTGTATATTTTTCTTTGGACGTTCGTGTAGAAGCTCTTGACCACTCCTTAGTTACAATGATTTTTCTACAATATTTTTAATAGAAATAGTTGTATAATTTTACCTTTAATATTAGTGTCTTGAATATACTTAGAGTTTACTCTTTTATGTGCTGTTCGACTCCAGGTGAACTTCCTGCATATAGTGACACAGATTTCCTGGGACCAAATATACTATCTTTTCCCCATTAATAAATGCACCTTACTTAAATTTATATTGAGTTCTGTTATACACATGGAATTGTTTTTTTAGGTCTTTCCTGTTCTTCTGGGTTATTTGTTCTTGTCTAAATGCTATGATGTGCTTCCTAAAGATGGCTTTATAAAGAATGAACAAATTAAGTATGTAGATATATGGTATAGTATAAGGTGATATGTGTTATATTATGGAGGGAAAATAAAGCAGCAAAGAAGAGTGTGAGAATTTTGAGTGAGGCTGCATTTTTAAATATGACCATCCAGAATGCCTTAATGATAAGTTTAAAATAAGGACCCAAAGGAAGGGAGTAAACCATGCACATATCAGGTAGAAGAGCATCAAGGGAAAAAGATTCTGTGAGTGCAAAGAGCCAGAGATAGGAACATGTCTGTTAAATTGAGGTAGAGCAAGAGAATCAGTGTTTTCTGGGGGAAAAAAATATTAAAAACATTTTTTTCTAACAAATATTTTAATAATTAGTAACAATCCTTCACAGACTCTTCCAAAAATAAAAAAAGTGGGGACACTTCCCAATTCATTTTACAAGGCTAACATTACCCAGATAAGTACCAGAAAAGACACTAGAAGAGAAGAATGTCACAGGCCATCAGTCTTGATGAATATAGATGCAAAAAATCCCCAATAAAATATTAGCAAACTGAATTCAACAACACATTAAAAGGATCATACACCATGATCAAATACAATTCATTCCAGGGATGCAAGGATGGTTCAACATCCACAAATAGAATAGTTTGATAATGCATTAAAAAATGAAGCATAAAAACCATATTATCATCTCCATAAATACAGAAAAAATTCAACAGAATTGAATATTGTTCATCATAAAAATTCTCAACAAAATGTAGAAGGAACATAACTCAATATATTAAATGCCATTTATGACAAGATCATAACTAACATCTTTCTCAATAGTAAGAATTTCAGTTTTCCATCGGTGTAGAGAAACTTATTAATCCAGTGATTTCCCTCTTCATTCTCAGCAGTATATCTTCTATCCATACCTGGCTATGGAAGGGACCCCCCTACTGTGGGATCAATGGGATATACCTGTGGCTCGGCCTCCCTAATGTCATTCACACTGAATGGGGATGAGGCCGGACAGTGGCTCATAGAGCTGAGTATGAGCCCTAGCTGTGGGCTAGAAATGTCCTTAATAAACATCCTTATTTTTCAAAAAATAAAAATAAAAAAATAAAACACAGGTAGAGAATGTAAATAGATGTATGTGTAGGCCCACACACACAAAATGTATGTATATATTCTACACATATATATGAGTGGTATCAAAAATAAGACCCAAAGTATTTGGGGAATGATCATAATTAGTATAAGTTCAATTTCCTCTTTCTCAGGTACTTGGTCATTAAATACAACTTCAAGTATGTCTCAAGAAGCTGCCTAAATGGCACATATTCCTGTGTCCTTTCCCAGCCCACTTCAGCAACTCAGTGTTTGATAGGGTTTCGTCAATCTCTCTCCTTCTTCATTATGCCCATTTCCCTTGCCCACATGAGAAATTACTTATATCCAGTAGATTGACTATATATGCAAATAGAATATGCTCCTAAAAAAACAGTGCTCCCATATTACAGAAATATCATTTTATTAATTATATTAGCTGTTGGAATACAGGACTCACCAGATTTGGGGTATGTGATTATGAAGACATCATCATCTCTGATTTCAAAATCATCTAAATTTTCTAACATTTCAAGATTAAGTTGAATATTTGCAAAATAACATCCTTTAAATTTGGTTAAAAATTTGTTTGTATCTTCCATATTTCTGTTGCCTGCAAAATACAGATAAATTATTTGAGAGAAATTTAGTAGAATGTTATAGTCTTCCCTTCTGTATCTTTCCTTTTTAACAAACACAAACACTGAAAACCTGTTGGCTCTGAAAGCTATTCGCCTGGATTCTGGATGTGTGGAATTTGGGGAATGCCCAAGAGACTTCTATTTATGGGCTAGCTCTTGGTTTTATTTGTGCGTGCTCCATTCATGTAGGTATGGGAAAGTAGCTTAAGAGTAATTATTGTAACATTTCCAAAAACTGATGCTCTTAATCACAAATTTTATGTATATTTGAACAGAAAATGTATATACAAATAGGATTTAAGTGGGCTTCAAAAACACTTGTCTATCAGACCAACCACATAGTCCTTTATGAGCTGGCCTTTTTCCCCCCCCTGTAAATGAACTACATTCACTTGCTTAGGTCTTAGTAGGTTCATAAAAGATTTCTTTTATATAATTTCTCGGTAGGCATTATCTGTTTATAGTAATCTTGGTACCTTTGAATTTAACTTTCTTTTTTTTCTTTTTTTTAACTTGTGACATCTTTTTTTTTTTTAATTTTTTTTCAACATTTATTTGTTTTTGGGACAGAGACAGAGCATGAACGGGGGAGGGGCAGAGAGAGAGGGAGACACAGAATCGGAAACAGGCTCCAGGCTCTGAGCCATCAGCCCAGAGCCCGACGCAGGGCTCAAACTCACGGACCGTGAAATCATGACCCGAGCCAAAGTCGGCTGCTTAACCGACTGAGCCACCCAGGCGCCTCAAGAGACTCTTAAATACAGAGAACAAACTGAGGGTTGGTGGGGGTGAGGGAGAGGGGAAACTGGGTGATGGACATTGAGGAAGGCACTTGTTGGGATGAGCACTGGGTGTTGTATGGAAGCCAATTTGACAATAAATTATGTTTTAAAAAACATTAAACCAGCATAGAATCACAATGATGAAAAAAAAAATACAGGGGCGCCTGGGTGGCTCAGTCGGTTGGGCGTCCGACTTCAGCTCAGGTCGTGATCTCACAGTCCGTAAGTTTGAGCCCCGCATCGGGCTCTGTGCTGACAGCTCAGAGCCTGGAGCCTGTTTCAGATTCTGTGTCTCCCTCTCTCTCTGACCCTCCCCCATTCATGCTCTGTCTCTCTCTGTCTCAAAAATAAATACACGTAAAAAAAAATTTTTTTTTAAATATGCCTGGTTTGTAGGCCAATATCCCTGATGAATATGGATGCAAAAATTCTCAATAAGATACTAGCAAATCGAATTCAACGGCATATAAAAAGAATTATTCACCATGATCAAGTGGGATTCACTCCTTGGATGCAGGGCTGGTTCAACATTCGCAAATCAATCAACGTGATACATCACATTAACAAAAAAAAAGAGAAGAACCATATGATCCTGTCAATCGATGCAGAAAAGGCCTTTGACAAAATCCAGCACCCTTTCTTAATAAAAACCTTTGAGAAAGTCGGGATAGAAGGAACATACTTAAAGATCATAAAAGCCATTTATGAAAAGCCCACAGCTAACATCATCCTCAACGGGGAAAAACTGAGAGCTTTTTCCCTGAGATCAGGAACACGACAAGGTTGCCCACTCTCACCGCTGCTGTTTAACATAGTGTTGGAAGTTCTAGCATCAGCAATCAGACAACAAAAGGAAATCAAGGCATCAAAATTGGCAAAGATGAAGTCAAGCTTTTGCTTTTTGCAGATGACATGATATTATACATGGAAAATCCGATAGACTCCACCAAAAGTCTACTAGAACTGATACAGGAATTCAGCAAAGTTGCAGGATACAAAATCAATGTACAGAAATCAGTTGCATTCTTATACACTAACAATGAAGCAACAGAAAGACAAATAAAGAAACTGATCCCATTCACAATTGCACCAAGAAGCATAAAATACCTAGGAATAAATCTAACCAAAGATGTAAAGGATCTGTATGCTGAAAACTATAGAAAGCTTATGAAGGAAATTGAAGAAGATTTAAAGAAATGGAAAGACATTCCCTGCTCATGGATTGGAAAAATAAATATTGTCAAAATGTCAATACTACCCAAAGCTATCTACACATTCAATGCAATCCCAATCAAAATTGCACCAGCATTCTTCTCGAAACTAGAACAAGCAATCCTAAAATTCATATGGAACCACAAAAGGCCCCGAATAGCCAAAGGAATTTTGAAGAAGAAGAAGACCAAAGCAGGAGGCATCACAATCCCAGACTTTAGCCTCTACTACAAAGCTGTCATCATCAAGACAGCATGGTATTGGCACAAAAACAGACACATAGACCAATGGAATAGAATAGAAACCCCAGAACTAGACCCACAAATGTATGGCCAACTCATCTTTGACAAAGCAGGAAAGAACATCCAATGGAAAAAAGACAGCCTCTTTAACAAATGGTGCTGGGAGAACTGGACAGCAACATGCAGAAGGTTGAAACTAGACCACTTTCTCACACCATTCACAAAAATAAACTCAAAATGGATAAAGGACCTAAATGTGAGACAGGAAACCATCAAAACCTTAGAGGAGAAAGCAGGAAAAGACCTCTCTGACCTCAGCCGTAGCAATCTCTTACTCGACACATCCCCAAAGGCAAGGGAATTAAAAGCAAAAGTGAATTACTGGGACCTTATGAAGATAAAAAGCTTCTGCACAGCAAAGGAAACAACCAACAAAACTAAAAGGCAACCAACGGAATGGGAAAAGATATTCGCAAATGACATATCGGACAAAGGGCTAGTATCCAAAATCTATAAAGAGCTCCCCAAACTCCACACCCGAAAAACAAATAACCCAGTGAAGAAATGGGCAGAAAACATGAATAGACACTTCTCTAAAGAAGACATCCGGATGGCCAACAGGCACATGAAAAGATGTTCAGCGTCACTCCTTATCAGGGAAATACAAATCAAAACCACACTCAGGTATCACCTCACGCCAGTCAGAGTGGCCAAAATGAACAAATCAGGAGACTATAGATGCTGGAGAGGATGTGGAGAAACGGGAACCCTCTTGCACTGTTGGTGGGAATGCAAATTGGTGTAGCCGCTCTGGAAAGCAGTGTGGAGGTTCCTCAGAAAATTAAAAATAGACCTACCCTATGACCCAGCAATAGCATTGCTAGGAATTTATCCAAGGGATACAGGAGTACTGATGCATAGGGCCACTTGTACCCCAATGTTCCTAGCAGCACTCTCAACAATAGCCAAATTATGGAAAGAGCCTAAATGTCCATCAACTGATGAATGGATAAAGAAATTGTGGTTTATATACACAATGGAATTCTACGTGGCCATGAGAAAAAATGAAATATGGCCTTTTGTAGCAACGTGGATGGAACTGGAGAGTGTGATGCTAAGTGAAATAAGCCATACAGAGAAAGACAGATACCATATGGTTTCACTCTTATGTGGATCCTGAGAAACTTAATAGGAACCCATGGGGGAGGGGAAGGAAAAAAAAAAAAGAGGTTAGAGTGGGAGAGAGCCAAAGCATAAGAGACTGTTAAACACTGAGAACAAACTGAGGGTTGATGGGGGGTGGGAGGGAGGAGAGGGTGGGTGATGGGTATTGAGGAGGGCACCTTCTGGGATGAGCACTGGGTGTTGTATGGAAACCAATTTGTCAATAAATTTCATATATAAAAAAAAACCAAAACCAAAAACAAAAAAAAAAAATAAATAAAGTATCAGCTGATGTACTTAAAAAAAAATATGCCTGGTTTGTAAATTAACATGGAGGAATAATGGGAATTACTAACAAGAATATGGAAAATACAGAGTGACTTCTAACAGTGAGATAAAAAGTTAGAAAAACTTATGTAAAAGATACAGGAATGTTGGGGAGTGAAAATTGGTCCCTTTTATCTTTTCACAAAAGTAGAATAATGGTATCTTATAACACTGGAGCCTAGGCAGGGACATTGTAAACAATGCATCTGTGTCAGAGATTGATCATGGTCTGGCTATCCAATGGGTCCCCTATATCAAAGGGCTTATATGTTCCTCAGGGTCCAAATGTGTAGAGTAGGCTTTAGGGGAAGGCATATGCCCCCATCTGAGCCCAACGTGATTGCAAATTGGATGGGAAGAAAACCTGGCATGTGACATATGTAATATTACCCAGGGTAGAAAGTTGAAGCTCTTGTACAATAGATTTGGAATTATAATTAGAATGAAGGTGATTCACAGTCAGTTGAGGTTAGTTGGAACACCTGTCAATATCTAATTTTTGATGTTCAGGAGCACCAGGCAATGCACTGAAAGTAAAGTAAGGGATTTGCCTTTAGCACTGGTGGCCAAACAGCAAGAAACGTTCATACCTAAAGGAAGTGGTGTAGCAATTAAAATCCTTGGGAAGTGGCAGGGAGGATGTGAATATACCTTTAAAACTGGGGAAAACAGACTAAAAATATCTTTTGTGGCCAAAAGATATTGCTTGCTTCTGAGGGAGCTCAAGGAAAAGGCCATAGGACACATAGGACACATGCCTTTTCCTCGAATTGGCTGTGTTAACAGGAAATAAAGTAACAAGATAAGTAGACAAAAGGGGACATATCATCGATGGACTCCTTTTCTAGGGAAGTAAACTATTTGAAAACATATGAAAAAACTTAGTGTGATCCCAAAAGGGGGTAAAAAAGAAGATGAACTAGAATGAATCTGGTATTCTGCTATCATACATACTATACATCTACCCTCTTATATTCTCCGTGTATTAGAATCTAGTATAAAACACTACTGTTATGGTCCATTATATCTTTGTTTTAGTGTAAAATGTTCTTGAATCTCTATATAAATATTTTGGAACCAAAACAGCTAAGTTGATTGAAAATCAATGCAAAACAATTACATAATATTTTTGCTTCAAATATATGAGCTGATATCTTATATTTATCTAGCCCAGTGTTTAGAAAGATCACCTGAGGGGCTTCTGGGTGGTTCAGTCTTGGTTTCGGGTCAGGTCATGATCTCATGGTTCGTGGTTTCAAGCCCCCCCCCCCAGGGCTCTGCACTGACAGCCCAGCCCCTGCCTGGGATTCTCTCTTTCCCTCTTTCCCTCTTTCTCTGCCCCTCTTCTGCTCTCTCCGTCTCTCAAAATAAATAAACTTAAAAAATTTTTTTTAAAAAGAAGGAAAAAAGTCTCACCTGAGACTGTGTAATTAGTACAGTTCAGACAAGTTAAGGGGAGCAGAGTTTGTGTCCAGAAATATACTGCATTAGCAGGTGGATTTTTTTGCGACAGAAGCAATACAGATCCAGCAGACCCAAATAGCTTTTTACTTTTCCTTAACTGCCTAAAAGAATTTCCACAGGTGGCCTGTACCAGGAAGGAAACTTATACCAGAGATAACTTTGTACATCATAAAGACTCAATCACATGGTTGAGGTTAATTAAACACAAAGAATATGTGCTCTTCACATGTTCCTGTCAATCGTCTTTGTCTTCTTTGAATTCCCAATGCTTTCAGCCCCTTCTCTTTAGCTCAGGATAATATATAAACCTCTGTTGTGGGACTGTATTTGACTCTTCCTGTTATATGGGGCTGCCATATGTAGGTAATTACATTTGTTTTTTTCTCCTGTTAATCTGTCTTATTTCAACTTAATTACTATATCAGCCAAAGAACATAGAAAGAAAATGGGAAAGGTTTTCACCCTCGATCAAAAATGCAACTACTCACCAATAAGAGCTTGTTGAAATGAAGACTGAACTTCTGACATCAATGCCAATGGGAAGAATAATCGTGCTGCCACTGGTTGAAAAAGACTTAGCTCAAGACTATGTTATCTATGAGGAGATTTAATGATTCACCAATTAGCAGATCTCCCAGAATCAACAGCTTAATCATGAGGTGGGATTAGGCTGATAGTGATGGTAAATCATTTAACAGACTGGTGAACAGCCTTGATAACTTTACCACACAAAAAAGTGAATGCCAAATATTTCAGCTAGCTCACTGGCACTCAGTGCTCCTGGGCAGGGTTCAAAGTATGCTTTGGAGTAACATTAAAAAACAAGGATGGATTTGTTTGTTGTCCCACTCCACGATACTCTTAAGGCTGTAGGTTACTAATACCATGGTTTCAGTTGCTTCTATTTCCCTAGTACTACTCTTAGTGTCTTTAAATCTTTGTGTTGTCTCTTATGAAATGGTATTGAGAATAGGTGTAGTGTCAACAATTAAGAAGTGGAGGGAAGAAATCCACATCTGTAAGTAGCAAATACTTTGAAGGATAACGTGCCTTCCCAAATCCGACTATCATATGCTTGACACAAATCTAATACACATCCAACTACCAATCAACATCTCCTGTCATTATTCCCTTCAAAGGGCCACCATTTGCAAACTTTTCCATGCTAGTGATACCACAGAAGGAGAGATAAGTTATGGGATTGGCTCTTTGGGTAATGTTTTATGTCTTCTTTTTCACACTCTATTCAATCGGTTTGTGGTCCAAATAGAATGGCCATAAAGGATTCTAAGGCCTATTCAAAATCCCTCTATACGTACTTGGGTTATGGACCTTAAATGCTGTTACTCTCTACTGATAATGCTTCCTCAATAACAGACATGGTTGTTCCAAGTTCCACAAAACCATAGAGTCTACACTGTCATTCAGCACCAGGACATGTATGGAAGTGTTGAATCACTGAATTGTAAACTGGAAACTTGAAATACAATAAAAACTTAAAAATGTAAACATAACTAAACATTGAAAAAATTAAAAAAATCAACTGTCATTAGACTTCCAGTTTCAGTATGGTGGTATTAACCACCTTTCGCCATCTTTGAAGCATCTATAAACAACACTGGATGAAAAAAAAGAAAAACCTCAAAACTAGCTGAGGATACTAGAGAGTAAGCAAAGGCAAGCATTTTGTGGAGGAGAGACAAAATTTGAAGAAGTGACCAGGCAGAGTGGGGATAAATTTTTCTGGGTTTTGTTTGTTGTTTTTGCCCCCTTTGTCCCTGGAAATGGCCACAATTGCAGAACAGTACAGGTGGCTCAAAATGAAGTGGATTCTTTCATCTCCAGATGGTACTGGTAAACACAGCATTTTCAGCATAATTTACTCCATTTGGCTGGAAGATGGCCATGGTGTCCTTTCATGATCAAAAGACGTATTTAAATTTAACAAAATTTACATATTCACCAGAACAGGCAGTCTGAGGAATATACCATGTGCTTAGCAGAGGGGACTCCATTATAAACAAAAAATTCGCATGAAATGGTAATAATATATTTGCATCATATGGTAATTCAGAATGAAATTCACATCAATCTCACTCCTCCTTTTCACAACCCTTTCAGATAAGCCTCAGCATGTGCTTCTTTTCCCCTATTTGTCATCATAAAAAATATGGAACAATTTTTTAAAAAAGAAATTCCTCTTGAAGTGGTGAGGAAGCTGAAGGGACTCGTTTAGAAAGACTCCATCATGAGCAAAGAACCATCCCCATTTGGGGCATGGTAGGCTATCACTGCATCTGGATCCCTGGGTATAGCCTCACATCTAGACCTCTTTCTGGAGCCATTCAGAGGAACAATTTGGGTGGATTGGAATGAGGTAACTGTTACCACCAGGATGTTAAAGAACTAAAAGAAAAATTAAGTAATCCCCCTGCCCTAGAAATTCCCTTTCCCCTTTCTCCACCTTCTCCTCATGTTCTTTCCGAATTTTAGCCATTCTAAAGGGTGTGAGGTGATATCTCATCGTAGTTTTGATTTGTAGTCCCCGATGATGAGTGATGCTGAACATCTTTTCATGTGTCCTATAGTCATTTGTAGGATCAGAAAGAAAGTCTACTCATGCTTTCTGCCCATTTTTTAACAGATTATTTCGTTTTGGGATGTTTTGCTTCATAAATTCTTTACTTATTTTGGATATAACCCTTTACCCCATATGTCATTTCCAAATATCTTCTCCCATTCTAAAGGTTACCTTTAAATTCTGTTGATTGTTTCCTTGGATGTTCAGAAGTTTTATCTTGATGAAGTCCCAATAGTTTATTTTTGCTTTTCTTTCCCTTGCCTCAGACAACATATCTCATAAGAAGTTGCTACAGTCAATGTCATTTACAAGAGCCTTTTATCCTATACGTAGGGGAAAGAAGAGGAATCACTTTGGGTGTCCTAACCCAAAAACTGTGGCTTGTTCTCACACAGGCAATCTCCCTCTCCAAACAGATAGACCCAGTAGCAGAGGGTGGCCAGGATGTTTTCGAGTAATAGTTGCAACTGCCTTGCTAGTTGAAGAAGCTAATAAACTTACTCTGGGACAGCATCTGGATGTTATAACCCCACATCAAGTTCAAGGAGTTTTAGAGGCCTAAGGACATCAGTGGCTAAGTGGAAGGAGATTAATAAAATAACAAGCCCTTCTTCTTGGCACCCCTGATATAACCCTCAAGGTGTGTCAAGACTTCAACCCAGATACTCTATTGCCTGGCAAAGACAATAAAGAACTTCTAATCCACTCTTGTAAGAACAGTATACAAGTATAGTCAAGTAGGCCTGTCTTAAAGAATAAATCTCTGTCTAATCCAGACGCTGACTGGTTTATAGATAGAAGCAGTTGTCTGCATACAGGAATAAGGAAAGCTTGATATAAAATTTATCATTGTGCAGGATGTAATCAAGGGCAAACCACCTCCTCATATTTTAGGACAAGAGGCTAAACTAACTGCTTTAATTTAAGCACTACAATTAGGCAGTTAACATTCAATATATGTACTGATTCTAAATATGGTTTCTTGGGGGTGCCTGGGTGGCTCAGTCTGTTGAGCCTCTGAGTTTGGTTCAGATCACAATCTCGCAGTTTGTGGGTTCGAGCCCCGCATGGGCTCTGTGCTGACAGCTTAGAGCTTGGAGCCTGCTTTGTATTCTGTGTCTCCCTCTCTCTCTGTCCCTCCCCTGCTCATGCTCTGTCTCTCTCTCTCTCTCTCTCTCTCTCTCTCTCTCTCTCTCTCTCTGTCAAAAATAAATAAACATTAAAAAAATGTTTTAAATATGGTTTCTTAAAACTCCATGCCCTTACAGCCTTCTGTAAATATTGTTCCCTTTGTTCTGTTCCCACTTCACATTGGTATTTTTTACAAATAATAATAATTACAACAGGAATCTTCCTTTTCTGTGGATGCAATTGTTGCTGCGTAGCTTCCAAATCTAAATATCCTAATTCATGTGAGGAGGCCTCATATATTCTTCCAAGCCAGACAACTTATAATGGGGAGCCCTTCATTTAATCAGATGGGTCAGGATTTTTATGCCTCCCAATAGACAGAGTCTACAACCCCTTTCAGCTTGAAGAAGTTACAGAAGATGAGGCCTTCACCCTCCAACACCCCCTATAAGAATGAGGAGGATAAAAATCCCATAGCAGGGAGATGAGGTAGGGAAACTGAAGACACTTCATTCTAGAAAGACTCCATCTCTGCTGTTTTTCTGTTAGGTCTCATTTACTCATGTTCTGTATTTTTCCTCTGGATAAGCCAGACAAACTATGTTCCCACTTCCAAGGGGAAACAAAGTTTATCATTCTCTGAGTTTTGTCCTAGGCCCCTAACACCTAGTAACCTCCGAGAACAGCCAGATCCTGAACACGTTCCAGTACTTCAACTTCAAACAAACTTCAGCTGACGCTGGCATCAACACCCCCTGCCTTTGGTACCTCATGGAACAATACCTACGGTTCACCTGACATTCGCTTTTGATCGGACCCTACACTGGATTCCTGAAGGAACACGGACCCTACACCCCTTTCCAATATAAACTCCAAACCCCCTTCCCAGTGGCCCAGGTGCTCCATCCACTATTCTTTATCTGTAACTCACACTATTTGGTAAGCTCTGTTTCTACATTCTCCAGCTCATATTGAAATTCAGTCCTACGTGAAGCCAAGGACCTTCTTGACTGGTCCTGCAGAATCCTCTCCTGGGCTCTCTGACCCTGCCTGCATCGATCTCACTCCATCACATGCACTGTGTTCTTTGGATATCGCTAACACTGAATATTCTTAAAGTATAACTGCAGAATAAGCCTTTAATTACCTCATTTCATTTAATTCTCATATAAATGAGTTATACTCCATGACCCTGCAGTATGTGCCAAAAAAAAAAAAAAAGATTATCTTCTGTTTTTGAAAACCAATCTCTTCTTTTTATCCTCCAATCCTCCTTCTCACTATCAAAATACCTAAATAAATAAGCATATAGATTAAAGATCACATATCTTCTCCAGCGTGAAAACATTAACTTGAGGTAAGTCTAAACTCCCTGTTAGGACTGTTTCTTCCCTCCCAATAGATCTTCCCTTTTATTCCTCCTTCCCAAAAGGGCATGTGACACAGAAGAAGCTAGGTGTCCACATGTTGGTGGAGGGAGGCTCTCCTCATCTGGCCCATATTCTGCCTTCTTGCACATTGCAGGCCTCCACTAACACTTCTATCATTCCGTCATGGTGTCCAGCACAGGTGTCTGTCATATGACATCAGCCACTCATGCTGGTGACCACAGATCTTCCTCTACCCAAGGTCTCAGATTCCTGTTACCCAGGAGCCTCCATATTGTCACCCCATGTGTCTTCTTGTCGGTAGAATCTCTTAGAACTACCCTATGACCCAGCAATTGCACTACTAGGTATCTATCCAAACGATACAGGTGTGCTGTGTCAAAGGGGCACATGCACCCCAATGTTTATAGCAGCGCTATAGCACTCCTTATCAGGGGAGGACCATGTATCTTAACCAAACGATCCAAAAGAAAACACAAATAAATGGTGAGTGTACATTATTTCTGAATGGGTAGACTCCCTGAGTGCTGATGTCATTTTTAAATGACATTTTAGGAGTAAAGCAGTACTGAACCTATTTGGGAAATGGCGGAGAAGTAGGGGGACCCAAAGTTCCCCTGTCCCTCAGACACAGCAGTGTTGAGACCAAAGGACTTTTAATTCCAAGAGTCCGGGCTGCAGAGTGACAGAGATATCTCCAGGGACCAAGGGGACAACCTGGTGGGCCATAGGTGCATGATTGCAAACTGGGAGAGATAAAACAGGTCGCAAGGCATGGATGGGAGGAATCCCCTTCTGCAGAGAGACAAAGGGAAGAGAAAGAGAGGCTGGGGAAGTGTAGGACTGTATCTGGACAAGAGAAAAACCACAGACCAGGATGGAGAAAGATCCGATCTCTAACTGCAGGGCTTTCTCTGGACTGGGGTCAGCTGCTCTCTTCATGCACGTGAGGAGGAGGGGAGCCAGCCCCGGGCTCAGTAACTAGTTCAGAGGCACAGTCCACAGTGGGAGAAAGCAATCCCCTCCCTGGAGTGCTGTGGGAAGAAGGTATATAACCATTGACAGGAAAAAGACTGCCTGCACCTGCCAGTCAGAGACCAGATATGAGAGGCGCAGAGCGGCACTTCCCCCCGGGGGGGGGGGGGGGGGTTGGCGCACAGAGCAGGACCCTTTAAGACATTGGGGTTTAGATCCCAGTCGAGCACCAGGGAGGCACGGGAGTTGGCAGAATGGAACACACCACCTCATGAGTGCCTGCAGCACTGTGAGGATGGCCTGAACAGAGTGGTTTGGGACACCCAGTCCATAGAGGAGAGACTAGGGTGTCACCATTTCTCTCCCCATCACCAACAAGGTGGGGCTTCAGGGAATGGATAGTGAGCCCACAAAGGAGGCAGGACCAGCCTACAGCAAACAACGCCTCTCCACGCCTGGTAACTGCATATCTTCTAAAGTGGGATTGACAGCGACCGGACAGCCCCTCCGCCAAATGAGTGCTGCCATCAGTTCCAAGGCACCCAGTGGTTTTGCATTTCCTGATTTAATTCTTGGACAATTTTTATTATATATATTTTTTTTCTTCCTTTTCTCCTTCTTATTTCTTCCCTCCTCCAGTCTAGTTATTCTGGTTGTTGGCTTGTTAAGCAGACATATTTAATCTATCCCCTTTACGCCTGTTCTATAACTCCTTCTTTATTTTCCTCTCTCTTTCTGGATTAAGCTGTACAGTTTCTCTGCCTGGTCAATTTTATTTTATTTTATTTTCCCCAATCCTGTCATTTATCTCTTTCTATGGGATGAAGCCTCTTCCATCAACACTAACTCCACTCCACCCCATTGTTTTGTTGTAGCTGGTGTTCTGGGTTTTTTTTTTTATTTGTGTCTTTGGTTTTTTGTTTTTGTTTGTATGTTTTTGTTTTTTTTGCATTTTGCTTGTTTGCTTGCTTTCCCAGTGCTACTTCAACAAGCAAATCAAAGCACACCTGGTGGAGGGTCCAAAACATCACTACAAGTAGGGAGATAAAGCAAACAAAGTCACAACAACAGAGAGCAGGAAACATGCTCCAATAAAGATCTCCTGAAGGGCAAGGCTCTGGAAAGTGTATGAGCCCTCTTTAAGATAGTAGTGCTCACAGATGCAAGACCCATAACAAGTTTTGAAACACATAACAGACAGAAAACCAGCCAAAATGATGAAACAGAAGAATTCTCCTCAAAAAAAATTTCAGGAAGAAATTACAGCTAAAGAATTCCTCAAAACATATATAAACAATATAACTGAACAAGAATTTAGGATAATAGTCATAAGATTAATCACTGGGCTTGAAAACACATAGAAGAGAGCAGAGAATCTACTGCTACAGAGACCAAGGAACTAAAAAATAGTCATGATGAATTACAAAATGCTGTAAATGAGGTGAAAAATAAACTAGAGGCAGTGACAATGAGGATTGAAGAGGCAGAGGGTAGAATAAGTTAAATAGAAGATAAAATTATGGAAAAAGATAGAGCTGAGAAAAAGAGATAAAAAATTCTCGACCATGAAGGGAGAATTAGAGAATTAAGGTTCAAAGTGATTCAAAGAAACATAATATTATCCGTATCATAAGAGTTCCAGAAGAAGAGAGAGAGAAAGGGGCAAAAGGTGTACTTGAACAAATAATAGCTGAGAACTTCCCCAATCTGGGGAAGGAAATGGACATTGATATCCAGGAGGCACAGAGAACTCCCTTCAGACTTAACAGGAATTGATCTTCTGCATGACATATCATAGTGGAACTGGCAATATACAAAGATTAAGAGAGAATTCTGAGAGCAGCTAGGGATAAACAGGCTTAACCTACAAGGGTAGACACATGAGGATAGTAGCAAACCTAGCTACTGAAACTTGGCATGCCAGAAAAGAATTGCAAGAAATATTCAATGTGCTAAAGAGTAAAAATATGCAACAAAGAATCCTGTATCCAGCAAACCTGTCGTTCAGAATAGGAGAGATAAAGGTTCTCCCAGACAAACAAAAACTGAAGGAGTTCATCATCACTAAGAACAAGAGATCCTAAGGGAGACTCTGAGTGAAATGTTGCAAAGACCACAAAGGACCAGAGATATCACTACAAGCATGAAACGTACAGATAACACAATGACTTTAAATCCATATCTTTCAATACTAACACTGAATGTAAATGGACTAAAGGCTCAAATCAAAAGACATAGTGTATCAGAAAGGATTAAAAAAAAAAAAACAAGACTCATCTATTTGCTGTGTATGAAAGACCCATTTTAGACCTGAGGACATCTTTAGATTTAAAGTGAAGGGATGGAGAACCATCTATCATGCTACTGGAAGTCAAAAGAAAGCTGGAGTGTCCATACTTATTACAGGCAAAATAGATTTTAAATTAAAAGCTGTAACAACAGATGAAGAAGGGCATTATATCATAATTATGAGGTCTATCCATCAAGAAGAGCTATCAATTATAAACATTTATTCACCCAAATTGGGAGCACCAAATGTATAAAACAATCACAAACATACTTAATCTTATTGGTAGGAATGTGGTAATTGCAGGGGAGTTTAATACTCCACTTACACCAATGGACAGATCATATGGGCAGAAAATAAAGAAGCAATAGCCCTGAATGATACACTGGGCCAGATGGACTTGACAGATATATACAGAGCTTTTCAGCTTAAAGCAGCAGAATACACATTCTTCACAAGTGCACAGGGAACATTCTCCAAGATAGATCACATACTGGGTCACAAAACATCCCTCAATAAATACAAAAGAATTGAGATTATACCATGCACACTTTCAGATCACAATACTATGAAACTTGAAGTCAACCACAGGAAAAAAGTCTGGAACACCTCCAAAAGCATGGAGGTTAAAGAACATCCTAAAGAACATGAATGGGTCAACCAGGCAATTAGAGAAGAAATTTAAAAATATATGGGAACAAATGAAAATGAAAATACAACAATCCAAACCCTTTGGGATGCAGCAAAGGCAGTCCTAAAAGGAAAATACATTGCAGTCCAGACCTATCTCAAGAAACAAGAAAAATTCCAAATACAAAATCTAACAGCACACCTAAAGGAACTAGAAACAGAACAGAAAAGAAATCCAGAGGCCAACAGAAGAAGAGAAATAATAAAGACCAGAGCAGAAATAAACAATATAGAATGCAAAAAAAAAATTTTATTTTAAAAAAAAATTTAAAAAGCATGAGACCAATGAAACTAAGAGCTGCATGGTTTTTTTTTTGAGAAAATAAGCAAAATTCATAAACCCCTAACCAGACTTCTCAAAAAGAAAAGAGAGACGACCCAAATATATAAAATCATGAATGAAAATGGGCTTATCACATCCAATCCCCCAGAAATACAAACAATTATCAGGGAATGTCATGAAAACTTATATGCCAACAACTTGACCACCTGGAAGAAATGGAAAAATTCATAGACACCCACACACTACCAAAACTCAAACAGGAAGAAATAGAAAATTTGAACAGACCCATAACTAGTGAAGAAATTGAATTAGTTATTAAAAATCTCCCAACAAATAGGAGTCCTGGGCCAGATGGCTTCCCAAGGAAATTCTAAGACATTTAAAGCAGAGTTAATACCTATCCTTCTCAAGATGTTCCCAAAAAATACAAATAGAAAGAGAGCTTCCAGACTCATTCTATGAGGCCAGCATTACCTTGATTCCCAAAACAGATGGAGACCCCACAACAAATGAGAATTGCAGACCAATATCCCTGATGAACATGTATGCAAAAATTCTCAAAAAGATTCTAGCAAATTTAATTCAACAGCATGTCAAAAGAATTATTCACCATGACCAAGTGGGATTCACTCCTGGGCAGCAGGTCTGGTTCAATAGTTGCAAATCAAACCATGTGATACATCACATTAATAGAAGAAAGGATAAGAATCATATGATCCTGCCAACAGACGCAGAAAAAGCATTTGACAAAATACAGCGTCCTGTCTTAATAAAAACTCTCAAGAAAGTCGGGATACAAACAACATACTTTAACATCATAAAACCCCCATATGAAAAGCCCACAGCTAATATCATCTGCAATGGGGAAAAACTGAGAGCTTTCCTCCTGAGATCAGGAACACAGCAGGGATGTCCACTCTCACCACTATTGTTTAACATAGTGTTGGAAATCCTAGCCTCAGCAATAAGACAACAAAACAAAATAAAAGGCATCAAAATTGGCAAAGAAGAATTCAAACTTTCAAGTTTCACAGATGACATGATCCTCTACATAGAAAACCCAAAAGACTCCACCAAAGGTGCGAGAACTAATACATGAATTCGGCAAAGTCGCAGGGTACAAAATCAATGTACAGAAATCGGTAGCATTTCTATACACCAATAATGAAGCAACAGAAAGAGAAATCAAGAAATTAATCCCATTTACAATTGCACCAAGAGCCATAAAATAGCTAAGAATAAACCGAACCAAAGATGTAAAAGATCTGTATGCTTAAAACTATAGAAAACTTATGAAGAAAATTGAAGAAGACACAAAGAAATGTTAAAACATTCCATGCTTGTGTATGGAATCACAAAAAACCCCCAAATAGACAAAGCAATATTGAAAAAGAAAATTAAAGAGGGAAGCATCACAATCCCAGACGTTAGCCTCTACTACAAAGCTGTAATCATCAACACAGTGTGGTATTGGCACAAAAACAGACACATAGACCAATGGAATAGAATAGAGACTCCAGAATTGAACCCACAAATGTATGGACAACTCATTTTGACAAAGCAGGAAAGAGCATCCAATAGAAAAAAGACAGTCTCTTTAACAAATGGTGCTGGGAGAACTGGACAGCAACATGCAGAAGAATGAAACTAGACCACTTTCTTACACCATTCACAAAAATAAACTCAAAATGGACGAAAGACCTGAATGTGAGACAGGAAACCATCAAAACCCTAGAGGAGAAAGCAGGCAACAACCTCCTTGACCTCAGCCACAGAAATTTCTTACTTGACACATCTCCAAAGGCAAGGGAGTTAAAAGCAAAAATGAACTATTGGGACCTCATCAAGATAAAAGTCTTCTGCACTGCAAAGGAAACAATCAACAAAACTAAAAGGCAACCGACAGAATGGGAGAAGATATTCGCAAATGACATATAGGACAAAGTGTTAGTATCCAAAATCTATAAAGAATTTAGCAAAGTCAACACCTGAGAAACAAATACTCCAGTGAAGAAATGGGCAGAAGACATGAATAGACATTTTTCCAAAGAAGACATCCAGATGCCCAATGGCCACATGAAAAGATGTTCAACATCACTTATCAGGGAAATACAAATAAAAGCCACACTGAGATATCACCTCACACTGGACAGAGTGGCTAAAATTAACAACTCAGGAGGGCACCTGAGCAGCTCAGTCAGTTAAGCATCTGACTTCGGCTCAGGTCATGATCTCACGGTTTGTGAGTTCGAGCCCACGTCCAGCTCTGGGCTGACAGCTCAGAGCCTGGAGCCCGTTTCAGATTCTGTGTCTCCCTCCCCTCCGCTGCTTGCACTCTGTCTCTCGCACTGTCTCAAAAATAAATGAAAATTTAAAAATACTCAGGAAACAACAGATGCGGGTGAGGATGAGAAGAAACGGAAACCCTCTTGCACTGTTGGTGGGAATGCAAACTGGTGCAGCCAGTTTGGAAAACAGTGTGGAGATTCCTCAAAAAATTAAAAATAGAGCTACCCTACGACCCAGCAATAGCACTACTAGGAATTTATCCAAAAGATACAGGAGTGCTGATGCATAGGGACATATGCACCCCACTGTTTATAGCAGTGCTTTCAATAATAGCCAAATTGTGGAAAGAGCCTAAATGTCCATCAACTGATGAATGGATAAAGAAGATGTGGTTTATGTATACAATGGGATACTACTTGCCAATGAGAAAGAATGAAATCATGCCATTTGCAACAATGTGTATGGAACTGGAAAGTATTATACTAAGTGAAATAAGTCAGTCAAGAAAGACAGATATCATATGTTTTCACTCATATGTGGAACATGAGAAATGTAACAGAAGACTGTGGGGGAAGGGAAGGGGAAAAATAGTTACAAACAGAGAGGGAGAGAGGCAAACCATCAGAGACTCTTAAATACAGAGAACAAACTGAGGGTTGATGGGTGGGGGGGTGGGAAAGAGGGGAAAATGGGTGATGGGCATTGAGGAGGGCACTTGTTGGGATGAGCACTGGGTGTTGTATGTAAGCAATGAACCACAGGATTCTACTCCGAAAACCAAAAGCACACGGTACACACTGTATGTTAGCCAATTTGACAATAAATTATATTAAAAACAAAAAGAGTAGGGTAATACTTAGCAAAATTCCAACACAACTCTTCATGACAGTTTATTAACTTATGTTAGGAATTATGACATGGTAATGAAAAAGAAAAATATATCATCAGAAAATATGTCATTTTGCATAAGTCAACTCATGTACATACACTTGTATAAAACAAGATTATGTCTCTTTCAATCACTAGGAAAATGGTGGCTATTAAATAGATGACCTTGGGCCAATTGGCTATCTGTTAGAAAAGTACAGGATACTGGTCTTACAGCATATATTAAGTATTCAGATTAAATAAGGATAAGCTTTATGAATACATGAAAATACTTGTCGTAGCAATATTCTAAGTTAGACACAAAACCTAGAAACCATAAAATTAAAGGTTGACTTATTTGATTACCTAAAAATTAAAATCTTAAATATCAAGAAAGCCCGTAAGTAGTTTTTCATACATTAGGAATCATCTATTTTAAGATGTCAAATCAACCACCTGTTATGACCCGCTTTTTGCTCAAGAGCTTTGGAATTTCTGAATATAAAACAAAAACCATTTCATAATCATATGCCAAATCAAAGAAAGAAATACTCTCCTGATCAGTAACTGAGGAATTCCAGCAAATGGAAAACAGGGCACAGATGGAAAATGATATAAAGGCACATATATATATTTATTAATCACTGAGGTTTGTCAATAATGAGCCAATGATAGTCAAAGATGAAATTATACACTTCAATATATTTATTTCTGAAAGTGCTTTCTTAAAATAGTTTGCATTGCTTAAAATTCTATTCTTCATTCATATCCCAGATGAACTTCAAGGGAAAATCTTTCATTTTCCTTTGGAAAATCTTGTCAAACCTTTCATTCTGCTCAACAGTCATGTGATTTTTCCAGTCTCCAATGGTACCTGGGAAGAAAAGCAAAGAAATTGCCTCAGTGAAGATTCTGGAATGAGGGAACATGATGCCCTAGAGTTGGGAGGAACATCAGTTTTTGGTTTTTTATTTTCCTCCCCACTGAGGCCCCAGTTGCTCCTGCATATGACCATGCCCTGCCTCTCCCACCTTATGGCCAGCGATGGGGACACAAACTCATCACGGCAATTAGGTTATAATTTAAGTAATTAGCCCAACTCCTCAGCTGTCAGCCACAGGGAAAAGGAGAAAACTCCTGCAGCTTGTTTACTATTTTGTTCCAGGTTAGCATGGGCTAGTGTTAGTTTACAGCGGTCCTTTAAAAATTCCCAAAATCAGATTTCCTTGGACAAATATTTACTGATGAGGATATGGATGCTCAGAGACATTTTTAAAATATAGCCAAGCTCATACCGTTTGGAATGGCTCACGTATAATTATTCCATCTGTACTCACTGTAGGTTTACAAAAGTCTTACTTAAACTTATAGACACAGAGTTGTGATGACAAAAGAGGCTGATAGAAGAAGCAAGAAAAGAAACACTGATTGTAAAAGCACATGGAAATGTAAACCAATAACTGAAACAGACCGAAATACGAATGAAACTGAAAACACAAATAGTGCAGGAATGGTAAAGCTAGGGCAAATGACATTCCATTACATAAGATGTAAAAGAAAAGTACGTGTCTGGGCAGAAGAAACATAAGAAAATGTTCCTCGCTTCCACAAGGAAATTTGGCTCCTGCTATTTGTCTTGTTGGCCATTTCAGTCTCTCATTTGCAGGTGGGATAAAGATGTATAAACAGAAAATTTTCTTTTTTCAAAGAAAAAAATTGCAAGTACAATGATAATGGCAGCTGAGAGGGGTCATAACATCTACAACATGACAGGGTATGCCAAGAGTAACAGGAAGGGGATTCAGTTTGGCTTCGAGTTACCAGTGATTCACATTGTTGAGCTGAATGGATAAAGATCTATAGATTTAGTGAAGGAAATACTCATGTAGAGAAATCAAACCAAATATTTACTGTTACTATACATGCAAGCATAGAACCCTGTGATTAAGTAGAAAATTTATGTCTAAAATTCTGTATTATAGATGTCCCATGTACTGTTAGAATATCACAAAGTATGAAGTAGAATGATTGTATAAAATAATAAAAATATTCTAACATGTTCAAATTTATCAGTTTATGAAAGTCAATTCATTTAAAAACTCACTCAGGATGACGTAAGAGATATTGACCTAATGGAGATATTTCCATACATTTTTATGACGTAAGTTTCTGGTAGTAGAGGACACATGACAGTCATGCACAATAGCAAGAGAACAGCAAAAGTGTGTTGTTAAATCAATCCTGGCGGAGGTTGGGGAAAAAACAGAGATGGAAGAGCAGCCAGTGACGGCCAACAGACCCACCATTAAACTCATCATCACATGTGCTCATCCCATGTTAATGGGGGGAAAGAATCTAACAGTAAATGAACATCCCTTTTGTGGCAGACATTGTACTAGTCTTTGGTGGAATTCTAGGGGCCATGGAGAAGGCTTTATGATTTTAGATTATTAATCAGATACATTCAGGGACCATATGATATATAGTCTCTTGAAGAGCACCAAGAGGAAATCATGGAAAATCATCTGTCTACAGAAGGGCACTGGGCCATGAGAGCTCCATGTTATAAAAGTAACCCAAGAAGCTGAGAAGCTACATTTTAATCCACTCATACCATCGTGTAGGACAGCCATTCACTGTTCAACCTCACCTTTGCGAAGGAAATGACCTTTAGCTTCTAACCCATATCGGGTCTTTATTATATTCTTGTAATTTGCCCGTGGGTCATATTTCATGTTCTGAAATGTGGCCTGTCTCACAATGGAATCCATTTCCTCCTCACTCAGCTCTTTCCCCAAAAACTTGCAGACTTTTGACAGAGAACCTTTGAGATCCTATAATAAATCACAGTATGATAAATTATTCACATTATAAGAAAGACTTACACATGAGTCACAACTAAATATCATTATGGGAGTGTAAATCATAGGTACTAAGGCTGGTTTGATAAATGGAGTTGACTAGGTATTTATCCAAGGGATACAGGTGTGCTGTTTCAAAGCGGCACATGTACCCCAATGTTTATAGCAGCGCTATTGACAATAGCCAAAGTATGGAAAGAGCCAAAATGTCCACTGGCAGATGAATGGATAAAGAAGCTGTGGTATATATATACAGTAGACCATTACTCAGCAATCAAGAAGAATGAAATCTGGCCATTTGCAACAACGTGGATCGGACTAGAGGGTATTATGCTAAGCAAAATTAGTCAGAGAAAGACAAATATATGACTTCAGTCATATGTGGAATTTAAGGTACAAAACAGACGAACACAAGGGAAGGGAAGCAACGATAGTATAAAAACAAGGAAAGTGACAAAACATAAGAGACTCTTAAATATAGAGAGTAAATAGAGGGTTGCTGTAAGGGGTGTTGGTGGAGGATGGACTAAATGGTAAAAGGTCATTAAGGAAAGTACTAGTTGAGATGAGCACTGGGTGTTATACATAGGGGATGAATCACTGGAATCTACTCCTGAAATCATTATTGCACAATATGCTAACTAACTAGGATGGAAATTTAAAAAGAAAAGAAAAGAAAAAGCCAATACAAAACTAGGTCACATACATAATGTTGAATGAAAAAATAAAACAATTTTAGAAGAAAAGAAAAAAAAAGAACTAGAGCTGACCATAAGCAGTGACTTGCTTATCTTTCTTGGTAAATTAAACTTGACTTGTCCACCGTTTTAGAACACATTTGGGTTAATTTTAGGAACGCTCATATTTCATTTTATCTGTGGTAACTTGGCAAGTATCTGGGGAGTAGCTATTGTGTCAAACACTGCCCTGCATGATGGTGCCGGTGATCAGAGCCACAACAGGGGATCAGTGCTGGGAATTCAGTAGTAGGACCTATGGGCTGAGAGTAATTGTGTAACAGATTTCAGAGAAAGTTTCAACAAAGATGAGAAATTTGTTCTGGGGATTAAAGCAAAAACAGGAGTTTTCTAGGTAGACAAACTAAAGGTATGGAATCTAGACAAAAGAAAGAATATCTGCAACACTGTGGTTGCATGGAAGGTATGAAATATCAGGTCATAGGGTATTAGAAGTTGAGTTTCCCTGGAGCTATATCTGTCTGACAGGCTTTGGGTGAGAAAGATGGGAGACGAGGTTGGAGGCAATGGATGGCCCATATTGTGAGGAAGGTTGCAAGGCTGGCCAGATACTTGAATCTCTTATTTGGTAGGAGATATGGTCTCAACAAGACAGTCTAGTCTTGCTGTCATGATATTGGGGCAGCTGGAACCCAAACTAGTGAAAACTATTCATCAGCCCTTCATCTTGCCTGCCTTGAACTCTTTGTCTTCTTTCTCGCTAAGAGATCCCTGGGGGGGGGGTTTCTGGCAGCAATGCCCAGGCCCATTCTAGTAATGATCCTGATCGATCTAAGACCCTCATGGCAATCCAATTGTCCTCTACAAGATATTAGTCTGGGGTGGTCACATGACACCATTTTGGCATTGAAACCGAAAGAGGAAATGAAACAGAAACTTCTGAGAGGGATTTTCCTCATGGAGAAAAGGTACAAACAGTGCAAGGCAAGAAAGCCCTTTTTCTCCCATTTCCCTTTCTTTCTCCCATGCATGCTATCATCTAAGGACATGACTTTGGAACTACAACAACCATTCTTCTACTACGAGGGGAGACATCATAGCCACACCAAATATGATATGAAGGAAAGACAGAAAATGCAGGGACATTCTCGACATGTCTGAGCTGCCACACCCAGCATCAGGATGTCCTACCTCTGGAATTCAGTCAATAAGCAGTAGAACTTCTTCTGTTTTAAGCCATTTGGACTTGACTGTCCAGGAACTGAATTCTTTCTAATCATACACAGACATTTTCATTTAATTTTTCTTGCAATGCTTAACCATATACAATGCAGACAAGATTAAAATTTCCCAAGAGGTGCAACATAACATGTAGAATGTTACTAGATTACACAGTGCAGAAAACAGACTTAAAAATCCATGAAAGAGAGAACAATAACCTGGCTCAAAATAATCAAAGATATGCATGCCCACATACATCAACAGACAATTCCTCACACAGAGACAATCTTTGAAAAGAAAGCTCCAGTATGCTTTGGAAATGAACACCTGGTAAAGAAAGCTTAGAAGTGATACTGGAAGAACGTCTCCTGGTACACTGTATCTGGGATCTCAAATTTGATATCGTCCTTTGGATGTTGAGCATGAACCTTGATATTCATTCGGCCAGGATGACTTACAGCTTCAGAGAAGTCACTAATGTCACGTTTCTCACCTTCTTCATCTCCTCATACATCAAGAACTGAATGTTGAAGAGGCTTTTGTGCTCATACCAACCTTTGATGTGGTCAAACCAAAGGCTTCCCAACACTGTGGGGAGAACAGATACATAATTAGGTAAATATGCTGAACCCGTTGAAAATAAGACACAGTATTAGAAGATGCAGGATGCCTC
Source organism: Felis catus (assembly GCF_018350175.1). Classification (NCBI taxonomy): domain Eukaryota; kingdom Metazoa; phylum Chordata; class Mammalia; order Carnivora; family Felidae; genus Felis; species Felis catus. The sequence goes on along the minus strand of NC_058372.1, from coordinate 104,778,473 downwards.
AGTAACAAAGAAGGAAAAGGAAATGTGCTGCTAGATTTCAGATTTCCACTCGCGCCTGGTTGTGGAAAAACCATCCAGCTTCCACCACGAAACAATTACATGACTCAAGGAGAAATTGGTCTCTTAAAAGCGCATTTCATATAGACAGGAAATCACCTTAACATGGGGTAAGAAAAACCAAAAGGGAACAGAAGGAGGAATCCTCTGCTTCTCCTTCCTCTCGCTGATTCCAAAGGCGCATGGAGCTATTTCCCTGCTGCGTGGAACATGAGAACTTGCTGATGAGTCACTGCAGCTGGGCACAGTGCATTACAGGCGAATCTGTTAACTCTGCTGTTCCAGATCATCATCCTCAGAATCAGTCCTAACGATGTGAGGTTGCCTGGCTGGCCCAGTGAATAGAGCATACAACGCTTGATCTCGGGGTGGTTAGTTCGATCCCAAAGTTGGGTGTAGAGATTCATTAAAAAACAAATAAAAATATTTTTTAAAGTACTTTTTAAAGAAAAGAATGTAGAACGGAACTTTGTCAAATAGAAGCTCCTGGGAGGTGCCCCCTGCGATACGCAGTGCAAAGTTCCCAACCGGTATCTAAACTGAGATGCTTCTCCCTTAGCTAGAACAGAAATCTGTGTGCTAGTGAAATATTCTTTTCATATTAGATGCACATATTTTCTGGTGGTATGACTGAAATCTTGACACTCTCCTGAGAGGGAGAGAGAATGATCAGTGTTTGCAACAGTGGCTGAACTTGGTTACCCAAGTGACCCTACCAACTAGCTTCATATGTTGATTACTGACCCATGCAACTCTTTTTCAGCATCCTCTTTCCCTCTGCCATTCACTAAGTCTAAAAACACAAGACACCAAACTTATTACTTAGTTTATAAAACTTTAGTTACCTTTTCCTTCTAGAAATTGTTCCATAAATTCCTCAAAGGAACTTGTAACTTGTAATGTCACATTCTTTGAAAAGTGGAAATATGAGCACATAACATCCTTAGGGTTTCTGTATATGTAAATAATCTGCAAAGAAAGGAAGCATTCAATATTTCTGAAGCTTTCATTCTGTTATATTTTTACCCTAATACCTTACAATTGGATGAAGCCTGTTAGTTGAACTTCAGTCTCCTAACCGTATCATATCATGCATATATTCAGCTCTCTCTTGTATTTTGCCTTACTCATTCCCTGCAATGCCTCTCTCTTCACAATTGGCCTAGTGACTATCAATTACTCCTCAAGACACACCTCACATGGTACCTCTTCTTAACTCCCCCAGAGAGCGACAATATTCTCTTGTTCCTACATCAATAAATATATGTGAAAATGCCTCTTAGCTATAAATCATGGCAATAGGAAAAACTTGCTAAAATGTTTTCAATCATCTTAGAAAATTTAGTGTGTTTTTCTTGTTTTTAATTTGGTTTTGGGAGAGAGAGAGAGACAACAAGCAGGAGAGAGGGGAAAATAGAGAGAATTGTTATTTTTAATTTTTTAATGTTTATTTATTTTTGAGAGAGACAGAGCATGAGCAGGGGGGAGGCAGAGAGAGAGAGGGAGACACAGAATCCAAAACAGGCTCCAGACTCTGAGCTGTCAACACAGAGCCCGACTCAGGGTCCCAACCCACAAACCACAAGATCATGACCTGAGCCAAAGTCAGACACATAGCCAACAGAACCACCCAGGAACCCCAAGAGAGAGAGAATCTTAAGAAGCCTCCACACTCAGTGCAGAGTCCAAGGTGAGGCTCTATGCCAGGACCCTGGGATCATGATCTGAGCCAAAATCAAGAGTCAGATGCTCAGCTGACTGAACCACCCTGGTGCACCTAGAGTGTGTTTTTTCTGATGCCCCAGTGTATGGTTTACATGGTTCTTATTTATATACCTTCACAGTGTTAAGCACAAATACTGGGAAGATAGAAGTCACCAGTTCAGTATTTTCTGCATCAAAAGAATATGGGATTCATTTTTAAAATTGTTTACTATAACCAATCAGAAGATATAATTTCATAAAACAATAAGCAACCCAATGATGTTAGAATAGAGAATATAATCAATATCTGTCCAACCCACAATTAAATGGCTTATTCAGCATGTGTACAGGATGTTCAGGGGCTCTGTATAAAACCTAAGGCTTGTATCTTCATTGTGAAATGGCATGTGTATAGTTTGTTAGTTCCTAATAGAGGAAGCTTCCAGGTTCATTATAGGAAAGGTTTTATTTATTTTCCACCTCCCTGCACATTGCCTGCTTAAGCTAGGAGATGAGCTAATAGATGTCATCCCTGAGTGATCCCACTGCACTGGAAATAGAGTCTTTCACTCAGGGGATTTACTTGATGTTAACAAAGTGGTGGATAACATCCAATAAATATCAACAGCAGTTGATATTTCCATAAAGAAATAAGAAATCCTCCTAAATGTGAAGGAAGAAGTTCTTTTCACTCCCTTGCTATGATTCTTCATGTCTCTGGCTTTGGATTGGGGAATGGCTTCTTCTCATTAATCCATATACTTATGTAAAAGTGACATCTACACAATGGGATAGCTGAGTAACTTATGCCACGTATCTTGATCATACCCCTGTTAAGTAGATAATGATACAAGTTATTAATAGAGGAGTGTTTTGAAGATAAAATCAAAATTCCATTTGGATATTTGAGTTCCATATTTGGATAATAAAGTCCATAGAGATATTTGAAATCTCTATGGATATAATATAGGAAATAGTAAATAGTTTACATTAGTCTAGAATTAAAGGGAGAAATCAACTGTACATACGTTGTATTTAAAGTTATGTGATTAGATACTATAACTGGGGTATTAATTACAGAGGGAGAATACACGGGAATCCTCACTTCTCAAAGGTTAGAGGAAGAAAGGAAGAAGGAAGGAACAGTATCTCAGAACGTTATTGTATATGTTTAAAAAAAACTCAAATAACATTTCCTAAATAGTAAAGTGATCAACTTTTCTCACAGAACACCAAGGCCAAGATGTGAGTACAGCAGGTTGGGTTAACTCATCATCTTGATGCTATCATGGACTTAGAGTCTCCCACTTTTCTACTCTGACTTGTTGAATCTCCTCCATGTCCCAGATGGCTACTACTTTTCATCCCCATGGTCTCTTTAAAGAGTGAAGAAACTTTCTCCGAGAAGACATGAAACTTCTGAAAGAAGAAGAAACTTCTTTACCTGTGTCATTGCTCATAAGCTTGTCACTTACCTGTATCTGAATAAATCACTGCAAGATTCCTGGTACCAAAACCAGGCTTTGGACCAACTAAATTGTACCCTCTCCCCAGCTGGGGATTAAACTATCAGGCCAAAAGCACACAGAGGATACAAACCCAAACAAAATGAGAGTTCCGCTGACATGAAATATGAGGAGAGGAATTGGTTGCTGGATAGAGTATGCTCTAAGTGTCTACTGAGACAGGCTGATACCAGGAATGTCCTATCTGGAACAGCAGGAAAAGAAAATGTTTAAAGAAGTAGAAAGTGATCAATTATGTCAGATGTCAGTAATAGGCCAAGTAAAATGATCAAGAAATAATCCCTGCTTTTTGAAAATTATAAAAAATAAGTGACATTGAGGGGTGCCTGGGTGGCTCAGTCAGTTAAGCATCCAGTCGTGATCTCACGGTTCATGAGTTGGAGCCCCACATTGGGAACTGTGTTGATAGCTCAGAGCCTGGAGCCTGTTTTGAATTTTGTGTCTCCCTCTCTCTGTCTCTCCCTGCTTGTGCTCTGTCTCTTTGTCTCTCAAAAATAAACATTAAAAAAAAGTGACATTGACATTCAGGATTCAATGAAAGAGTGGAGAGTGAGGCTAAATACTTTTAAGTTGACCTCAAACAGTAAATGAAGGAAAGTAGCTGAAAGTGAAATGGAGAAAGACAAGTTTTGTTTTATTGTTAAAATGTGCTACATGAAAACTTGATTTGGGGTCAAACAGAATGATCCAGTTAAACACAAGGAAATCAGTGATGAATGAAAAAATGAATGTTACATTGTTCAAGCAAAATCTTTGAGAATAGAGCAAGTCTCTCAACAGTGGCACCATGGACATTACTCTCAGAAAACTCTTTGTTGTTGGGGCTACCTTGAGCATCATAAGGCATACATCAGCATCCTGGGCCTCAACCACTAACAATAACACCATCACCACTCTAACCACAAATGCCTACAAATATTGCCAATATTCTGGCAACAAAAATGTCTCCCATTTGTGAAACAGTGGGATAGAGAAAGCTGATCCAAAAAGGGATTCAAACCATGAGTGGAGAGGCAGATATGTAATAAGAATAGAAAATGTCTACACACCCCACCTTTTCTTCTTAAGGAGGGAAGGCAGTGAGCGGAGGCTTTGGATATGGAGGACATCTACTGGGAATGGTTTATTGGATAGCCTTTTACGGGATAGGTGAGCAGAATGCTGTCGAGCTTTGAGAACAGAAAAAAGCATCAAAGAGTCATTTTGGGAAGGGTGGAAGCAAAATAGTTTTTAAAAAGTAAAATGTGAGAATTGTGACCTCAAATGTAAAGACAAGACACACTTTTTAAGTGTTTTGGTTTTTTCATATCACACTAGGAGTTTCATGAACATAGGTCCTAATATACAACAACTTTGTTTCATCAGAGTTAGGTGTTGGCAGCTGATCATAACAGAGTTGAATGGAGGAAGAGATTTTGACAAATGGGATTTGAATGTGAAATATAGAGTCATTGGTGGGTTAGGAGAAATTAAAGATATGTATGGACATATCTTGTATGGACAAATGTTGAGTGAGAGGGAAGAAGTGGAGGGAGAGGGGAACTGGAGACCTGAAAGTGCCGACACACCCCTGCAAGGGACACCTGAAGAGAGTAGGAGGAAAAGGAGACAGCACTCAGATAACAAGGTGCTTAAAGTCAAGATTCATGTTAGGGCAATTACTGATGATCGTTTTTATAATTTATTCAATGTACATATGCATTGTGAACTCCATCTCTCTCAAGAATTTCCATTTTGGCCAGAAACACAGATAATAAATACACAGGTAAGTATGTATTCCATCAGACAGCAAATAGTGTCATTTAAAAAAGGCAGTTTATAACACATATGTTGTCTTAGAGGATTACTGAAGTTGGTGGAAGAAAAGGTAGCTGGAGTTGAAGTCAACCCTGAGAGACCTGGCAGGGCTAGGGGTATGGGAGGCCAGTGCAGAGCCTGATGGGTCAACCTGAAGGAGGAAATCCTGCACTTGTGTGTCCCTGACAAGGAGTGCCTCCTTCATGTTGACTCTTTGGGTGCAATTTGGCTTCACTCCTGTCTGGCCAGCCAGAGACAATGCACATCAACTTTGAAATAATCCCATGAGTGACAGGAGAAGAGGTAGAAAGGAAGAAAATGAGCCAAGAGCTGAAATTATCAATAGATGGAGGTGACTGATCACTCAGTAGAGACAAATGATTTGCTCTGAACTTTCCTGCGACTTCCAATGAACTAGGTACATTTGAAGAGAAAGTGGGCAAAATAGTTTGGAAGTGTCTAAAGGAAGCAAGGAGGGCACACAGAGAAAAGAAAAAGGAATTGTTAGCAGTTTATATATACTTGGTAATACAGCTAATTAAAAAATTAAAGGATATATAATATATAATGTACATGATATTATAATACATTCTGTACATTACATTAAATACACACAAATATACTCTTTTATCTTTTAATGGATGTATTATTTATATAATCAGAAAACAAAGGGTGCAAGATAAAAATCTCATACTGTAAGATAAGAACACAAATGGCTATTGAAACTTTAAGTATGTGAAATGCCACATTTGCTAACAGCTAGATGAGTGTAGTATCAATGTAATGAAATGAAATGAAACAATAAAAAAAGAGCAGTTATTTTTCAGCAGCCATGGTCTATTTCCTACCTTTGCTTTTTTGTTCTTCAGCCCCCTTGGAACCAAGTAGTATGGGAGGTGGGTAGCAAAGAGACGAGGAGATGGTCTTTCAACAAAATCCATTTTTCGAAAGTTGTACTCGAAGAAGGGGACTCGATCAACTGTTTCCAGATTCCCAATGCCTTTGCGATGTTCTTCAAAATAAATCAAGCTTAATAACTGCTGAAACCAGCTGGTTCCTGTAAAAGAAATAGTTTCATTTTCAATGATGCACAAATTTCTCTAAAATGCATAGATGTGCCATCAGGTTTTTATCAGAGCTTGGTATTATAATAAGTATACTGATAATTTCATCTGAACAGAATTTTCATATAAAAAATGCAGAATAGATGAAAGAAAACAAATATTGCTTTTATTTTTCCTTTAAAGAAGATGCTCCATTTGAAACTCTGTGGGCATTTGTCCCAGAAATTTATTTTTTGACTCTTCTGTGCTTTCTACTGCTTCATGTATGGGACTTTTAAACTATCTTCTATGCCTGCCTCTAGATTTCCTTCCACAACCCCACTCCTAGGACATCAGGTAATAGAAGCAAAGAAATAGGAATTTTACTGAAGGAGTCACCTCCCATGTTTTTCGCCATCACCACGTGTCCTACTGTGTCCATGATGTCCACTTAAGTAAATAGTGTTCATTATAAATCCCTAAAGGAGGCCTTGTGACCCACATGGAGACAGAAAGGAAAAGATGATGCCTAGATTTGGACCTTTCACTGTAAGTGGGATGTAAAAAATTCTTATGATGATTGTTTCTCTTAATTCCTATTAGAGTGGACGTTTGTCACAGAATAAGTGGGTGTCATCCCAAGGTGGGGCCTCTGGGATAGCTCTTCTGGAACCACAGTAGAGGCAGGACCTGCCTATACCAAACCACAGCCTTCCACAATAGGTCACTGCATTCTACTGGAGCGGGGATAGACACTGAGGAACCCGATGGCCCCCTCCTCCAGACCAGTGTTGCTCATTGCCTGGATTAATTCTAGGGCAATTCTTGTTATATAGATATATTCTTCCTTCCTTTTCTCCTTCTTATCTCTTCCCTCCGCTAGGCTGGTTACTCTGGTTGTTGGTTTGTTCAAGCAGACATTTAATCCATTCTCTTGATACTTGTTCTACACCTCCTTCTTACTTTTCTTTCCCTTTCTCTGGAATAATCACCTGCATAATTTCTGTCTGGGTAACTTTATCTTCATTTCTTTTTCCTCACTGCTTCTATATTTTCCTTTCTCTCTCTCTCTCTGGATTAAGCCCTTTAGTTTCTCTTCCTGGTCAATGTTTATTTTTTTCTTTTTCCCCATCCCAGTCATTTTTCTCCTTGTATGTGCTCTTCCATCAGCACCACCCATACCCTGATCTTTACTTGTAGTTGGTGTTTCTGTTTTCTTGCTTTTGGATTGTTTTTGTTTATTTGTTTGTTTGTTTGATGTGTTTGTGTCTTTGTGCGTTTTTGTTTTCTGTTTGTTTGTTTCCTTTCCTTTCCAGGGCTACTTCAAGGAAAAAATCAAAGCACATCTGGTGGAGGGTCAAAACATCACTGTGAGGAGGGAAATGAAATAACCAAAGTCACAATAACAGAGTGCAAGTAACACTCTCCAAAAACACCTCCTGAAGGGCCAAGTCCTAGACAGTGTATGACCCCCCTTTAATATAGCAGTGCTCACAGGTGCTGAGCACATAACAAGATTTTCAAACTCATAAGGGACAGATAATTAGCCAAAATGATGAAACGGAAGAACTCTCCTCAAAAGAATTTCCAGGGAAAAGTGACAGCTAAAAAATTGACCAAAACAGATATAAACAATATAACTGAACAAGAATTTAGAATAATAGTCATAAGATTCATCACTGGGCGTGAAAAAAGCACAGAAGACAGCAGAGAATATATTGCTGCAGACCAAGAATAAAAAATAGTCATGATAAATTTTTAAAAATGCTATAAATGAGGTACAAAATAAAACAGAGGTGGCCACAGCACGGGTTGAAGAGGCAAAGGGGGGAATTGGTGAATTAGAAGACAAAATTATGGAAAAAGAGGTAGCTGAGAAGAGAGATTTAAAAAATCCAGGATCACAAGAGGAGAATTACAGAAGTAAGTGATTCAGTCAAACGTAACAATACCTGTATCATTGGAATTCCAGAAGAAAAAGAGACAGAGAAAGGGGCTGAAGGTGTATTTGAACAAATCATAGCTGAGAACTTTCCCAATCTGGGGAAGGAAACAGACATTGAAATCAAGAGGCACAGAGAACTCCCTTTAGACGTAGCTTGGGTTGACCTTCTGCATGACATATAGTGAAACTGGCAAAATACAAGGATAAAAAGAGAATTCTGAAAGCAACAAGGGATGAACGGGGCTTTAACATACAAAGATAGACACATAAGGGTAGTAGCAGACCTATCTACTGAAACTTGGCAGGCCAGAAAGGAATGGCAGGAAATCTTCAATGTGATAAACAGGAAAAATATGCAGCCAAGAATCCTTTATCCACCAAGCCTATCATTCAGAGTAGAAGGAGAGAAAAAGGTTTTCCCAAACAAACAAAAACTGAAGGAATTCATCACCACTAAACCAACCCTACAAGAGACCCTATGGGTCCTCTGTGAGTGAAATGTTGCAAAGACCACAAAGGACCAGAGATATCACTACAAGCATGAAACCTACAGATAACACAATGACTTTAAATCCGTATTTTTCAATAATAACACTGAATGTAAATGGAATAAATGCTCCAATCAAAAGACATAGGGTATCAGAATGGATTAAAAAAAAAAACAAGACCCATCTATTTGCTGTCCACAAGAGACCCATTTTAGACCTGAGGACACCAGATTGAAAGTGAGGGAATGGAGAACCATCTATAATGCTATTGGAAGTCAAAAGAAAGCTGGAATAACCATACTTATATCAGACAAACTAGACTTTAAATTAAAGTCTGTACCAAGAGATGAAGAAGGGCATTATATAATAACTACAAGGCCTATCCATGAGGAAGAGCTAATAATCATAACTGTCTATGCACCAAATTCAAAAACACCCAAATATATAAACCAATTACTCAGAAGCATACTCAATCTTATTGGTAAGAATGTGGTAATTGCAGGGGACTTTAATACTCCACTTACATGAATAGACAGATCATCTAGGCAGGAAATCAGTAAAGAAGCAATGGCCCTGAATGATACACTGAGCCAGATGGACTTGACAGATATATACAGAGCTTTTCAGCCCAAAGCATCAAAATACACATTCTTCTTGAGTGCACATAGAACATCCAAGATACATCACATACTGGGTCACAAAACAGCCCTCAATAAATATAAAAGAATTGAGATCATACCATGCACACTTTCAGATTACAGTGCTATGAAATTTGAAATCAACGACAGGAAAAAGTCTGGAACACCTCCACAAGCATGGAGGTTAAAGAACATCTTACTAAAGAACGAATGGGTCAACCAGGTAATTAGAGAAGAAATTTAAAAATATATGGAACAAATGAAAATGAAAACACAACAATCGAAACGCTTTGGGATGCAGCAAAGGCAGTCCTAAGAGGAAAATACATTGCAGCCCAGGCCTATCTCAAGAAACAAGAAAGACCCCAAATACAAAATCTAACAGCACACCTAAAGGAACTAGAAGCAGAAGAACAAAGACATCCCAAACCCAGCATACGAGGTCAAATAATAAAGATCAAAGCAGAAATAAACAATATAGAATTCAGAAAAAAAGTAGAACAGATCAATGAAACTAAGAGTTGGTTATTTGAAAACATAAACAAAATTGATAAATCTCTAGCCAGGGTTCTCAAAAAGAAAAGAGAGAGGACCCAAATAGGTAAAACCATGAATGAAAATGGATTTATTATAACCAATCCCTCAGGAATAAAAGCAATTATCAGAGAATACTATGAAAAATTATATGCCAACAAACTGGACAACCTGAAAGAAATGGACAAATTCCTAACACCCACACACTTCCAAAACTCAAACGGGAAGAAATAGAAAATTTAAACAGAACCATAATTAGTGAAGAAATTGAATCAGTTATCAAAAATCTCCCAAAAAATAAAAGTCCTGGACCAGGTGGCTTCCCTGGAGAATTCTACCAGACATTTAAATCAGAGTTAATACCTATCCTTTTCAAGCTGTTTCAAAAAATATAAATGAAAGGAAAACTTCTAGATTCATGCTATGAAGCCAGCATTACTTTGATTCCCAAACCAGAGACCCAACAAAAAAGGAGGATCACAGACCAATATCCCTCATCAAAATGGATGCAAAAATTCTCAACAAGATACTAGCAAATTGAATTCAACAGCATATTAAAAGAATTATTCACTGTGATTGAGTGGGATTCATTCCTGGGCTGCAGGGCTGGTTCAGTAGTCACAAATCAATGTGATACATCACATTAATAAAAGATAAGAACCATATGATCCTCTCAATCGATGCAGAAAAAGCATTTGACAAAATATAGCATCCTTTCTTAATAAAAACCTCAAGAAATTCAGGATAAAAGAAACATACTTAAACATCATAAAAGCCGTTTATAAAAAGCCCACAGCTAATATCATCCTCAATGGGGAAAAACTGAGAGCTTTCCGCCTGAGATCAGAAACATGACAGGCATGTCCATTCTCACCACTAGCATCAGCAATCAGACAACAAAGAGAAATAAAAGGCATCAAAATTGGCAAAGAAGAAGTCAAACATTCACTTTTTGCAGACAACATGATACTGTATATGGAAAACCTGACAGACTCCACAAGTTCTCCATCTGGTAGAACTGATACATGAATTCAGCAAAGTCGGAGGGTATAAAATCATTGTACAGAAATCAGTTGCATTTTTATACACCAATAATGAAGCAGCAGAAAGAAAAATACAGAAACTTATCTCATTTACATTGCACCACAAGCCATAAAATACCTAGGAATAAATCTAACCAAAGATGAAAAAATTTATATGCTAAAAACTACAGAAAGCTTATGAAGGAAGTTGAAGAAGACACAAAGAAATGGAAAAACATTCTGTGTTCATGGATTGAAAGAATAAATATTGTTAAAATGTCACTATGACCCAAAACAATCTTCACATTCAATGCAATCCCAATAAAAATTGTACCAGCATTCTTCTCAAAGCTAGAACAAACAATCCTAAAATTTGTATAGAACCACAAAAGAACCCGAATAACCAAAGTAATATTGGAGAAGAAAATCAAAGTGGGAGGCATCACAATTCTAGACTTAACCTCTACTACTAAGCTGCAATCATCAAGACAGTATGGTATAGGCACAAAAACAGACACATAGACCAATGGAGTAGAATAGAGACTCCAGAATTGAACCCACAAATGTATGGACAACTCATCTTTGACAAAGCAGGAAACAGCATCCAATGGAAAAAAGACTCTTTAACAAATGGTGCTGGGAGAACTGGACAGCAACATGCAGAAAAATGAAACTAGACCACTTTCTTACACCATACACAAAAATAAACTCAGAATGGATGAAAGACCTAAATGTGATATAGGAAACCATCAAAACCCTAGAGGAGAAAGCAGGCAACAACCTCCTTGACCTCAGCCACAGCAATTTCTTACTTGACACATCTCCAAAGGCAAGGGAGTTAAAAGCAAAAATGAACTATTGGGACCTCATCAAGATAAAAGTCTTCTGCACTACAAAGGAAACAATCAACAAAACTAAAAGGCAACTGACAAAATGGGAAAAGATATTTGGAAATGACATATAGGATAAAGTGTTAGTATCCAAAATCTATAAAGAATTTAACAAAATCATCATTCAAAAAAACAAATACTCCAGTGAAGAAATGGGCAGAAAACATGAATAGACAATTTTCCAAAGAAGTGGCCAACAGACACATGAAACAAAGCTCAACATCACTCATCATAGGGAAATACAAATCAAAGCCACACTGAGATATCACCTCACACCGGCTAAAATGATCAAATTGAGGACTATAGATGCTGGCGAGGATGTGGAGAAATGGGAAACTTCTTGTACTGCTGATAGGAATGCAAACTGGTGCAGCCACTCTGGAAAACAGTGTGGAGGTTCCTCAAAAAAGTAAAAATCAACTACCGTATGACCCAGAAATAGCACTACTAGGAATGTACCGAAGGGATACAGGAGTGCTGATGCATAGGGGCACATGTACCCCAATGTTTATAGAAGCACTTTCACCAATAGCCAAATTATGGAAAGAGCCTAAATGCCCATCAACTGATGAATGGATAATGAAGATGTGGTTTATGTATATACAACATGATACTACTTGGCAATGAGAAAGAATGAAATCTGGCCATTTGCAGCAACGTGGATGGAACTAGAGGGTACTAGGCTAAGCGAAATAAGTCAGTCAGAGAAAGACAGATATCATATGTTTTCATTCATATGTCGATCTTGAGAAACTTAACAGAAGACAATGAGAAAGGGGAATGGGGAAAAAAAGTTACAAACAGAGAGGGAGAGAAGCAAGCCATAAGAGACTCTTAAATACAGAGAAAAAAATGAGGGTTGATGGGGGATGGGGGATAGGGGAAAGTGGGTGATAGGCATTTAGGAGGGCACTTGCTGGGATGAGCCAACAACACTGGGTGTTGTATGGAAGCCAATTTGACAATAAATTATATTTAAAAAAAATAATAATCCATGCTAATCAGCAGCACATAGTGAGCAAGATCACTTTTTGGCACACATGCTTTGGCAGGGGCAGGTGGTATGCACCTCATCTGGTCTTCCCACTACCTTCATATTGGTGGTTGTAGTCCTCCAGTGTTGCCCAGGGAGGACCACGACCACATGTGCCTACGTATTACCACAGCTGGAGCTCAAACTCAATGAAAATACACTGTTAGGAAGCTCTAAAAAGGTTGCTTACATACTTCCACCTTTCCCAGTTGACAGACACTGTGTCTTCAGGTGGTATCACGGCTTTGGGACAGGTACCAATAATGCCATATTTCTGCAGAGATTCAACAGTATGATGCAAAAATCTCTGCAGAGATTCAAAAGTTCAAATACCTATGTTCAGCTTCTCTTTATCCACTCCCTCTTTCTTTCCTTCTTTCTCTTTCTTTCTTTCTTTCTTTCTCTCTCTCTCTCTCTCTCTCTCTCTCTCTCTCTCTCTCTCTCTCTCTCTCATTCTCTCTCTCCCCACCCCCCCAAAAAAATAAATCAACGTTAATAAAATAAATTTAAAAATGCCAAGACAGGAGAATTCATCCTAAAAGATAGAACAAGAAAAGTTAATGGCCACTGATCTCATTGAGACAGATATAATATTCATGTTCCAGAATTTAAAGCAATAATTACAATGATACCAGCTGGGCATGAGAAAAACATAGAAGACAGCAGGGAATTCCTTACCACAGAGATTAAAGACCTAAAAACTTGTCAAGCAAAAATGAAAAATGCATAACCAAGATTTGAAACGAACTGATTGTAATGACTATAAGCATGGAAGAAGCAGAGGAATGAATAAGTGATAGAGAACATAAAATTATGGAAAATACTGAAGCTGAAAAGAAGAGGGAAAGAAAAATATTAGATCATGAATGTAGACTTAGGGAATTCAGTAACTCTATAAATTATAATAATATTCATATCATAGCAGCCTCAGAGGAAGAAGAGAAGGAAAGGGGAACAAAAGGTTTATTTGAGGAAATTATAGCTGAAAACTTCCTTAACCTGGGGAAGGAAAGAGATATCCAAATCTAGGAAGCACAGAGAACTTCCTTAAAAATCAGCAAAAGCACGCCAACACCAAGACATATCATAGTTGGGGTGCCTGGGTGGCTCAGTTGGTTAAGCATCCAACTCTTTATTTCAGTTCAAGTGATGACCTCACAGTTTGTGAGATCAAACCCGCATGGGACTCTGCACTGACAGCCCAGAGCCTGCTTGGGTTTCTCTCTCCCTCTCTCTCTCTGCCCCTCCCCAGAGCTTGTGCTCGCTCTCTCTCTCTATCTCTATCTTTCTCTCTCAAAGGAAATAAATATTAAAAAAAATTAAAAACACATATCATAGTCAAACTTGGAAAATATAAAGATAAAGAAAAAATCCTAAAAGCAGCAAGACAAAAGAATTCCTTATCTTACAAGAGAAGACAAAGAAAATTAGTAGCACAGCTCTCCATAAAAACTTGGCACCCCAGAAGGGAATGGCATGATATATTCAATGTGTTGAATGGAAAAAATATGCATCCATGAATACTCAATCCAGTATTCAGAACAAAAGGAGAGATAAAGAATTTCCCAAACAGAAAGTAAACGAGTTTCTGACCACTAAACCAGAGCTGCAAGATATATTAATGGGGGATTCTTTGAGTGGGAAAGAAAGACAAAGGCAACAAATACTAGTAAGGACCAGAGAAAATTTTCAGATACAACAGTGTAGCATGTAGTAAAATGGCACTAAATTTATATCTATCAATAATCACTCTGAATGTAAATTGACTAAATGCTCCAGTAAAAAGAAATAGGGTGTCACACTGAATTAAAAACAACAGCAAAAACAAACCCATCTTTATGCTGCCTATAATAGACTCATTTTAGACCTAAAGAAACCTGCAGATTGAAAACCATCCATTATGCAAACAGAAGTTACAAGAAAGCCAGAGTAGCAATACTTATATCAGAAAAACAAAGACTGTAAGAAGAGATGAAGAAGGGCTCTATACCATAACAAAAGGGTCTATCCAACAAAAGATCTAACAATCATAAATATTTATGCCCCCAAGTTGGAAACTCCAAAATATATAAAACAATTAATAACAGACATAAATAACACATTGATTATAATACAATAATACTAGAGGACTTTAATACCCCACTTAGATCAATGGACAGATCATCCAAGCAGAAAATCAACAAGGAAACAATAACTTTCAGTGACACACTGGAACAGATGGACTTAAACAGATGCATTCAGAACATTTTATCAAAAAGCAGCAGAATTCACATTCTTTTTGAGCACATATTGGACATTCTCCAATATAGATGACATACTAGGTCACAAATCAGACCTCAACAAGTACAAAAGGATTGAGATCATACCGTTCATATTTTCAGACCACAATGCTATGAAACTTGAAGTCAACCATAAGAAAAAATTTTGAAAGACCACAAATACATGGAGGTCAAAGAACATCTTACGAAAGAATCAATGGGTCAACCAGGAAATTAAGGACAAAAATTTGAGTAAGGTTATTCATTTATTTTGAGAGACAGAGGGCTCATGCATGTGTATTGTGTGACCAAGTGGAGGAAGAGCAGAGAGAGAGGGAAAGAGAAAATCCCAAGCAGGCTCTGCACTGTCAGCACACAGCCTAATGCAGGGCTCGATCTCAGAAACCATGAGAAAATGACTTAAGCTAAAATCAAGAGTTGGACGATTAACTGACTGAGCCACAAAGACACCGCAAAAAAGGAATTCTACAAATACATAGAAACAAATGAAACTGAAAGCATTATGGCCCCAAAACTTTGGGATGCAGCACAAGCAGACATATGATGTAAGTATATGCACAGGTCTACTTCAAGAAGCAAGAAAAATCTCACATATGCAGCCTAAGTTTATGCCTAAAGAATCTAGAAAAAGAACAACAAATAAAGCCTAAAGCAAGCAGAAGAAAATAAATAATAAAGATTAGAGCAGAAATAAATTATATAGAAACAAACAAACAATAAAAAACAGTAGAACTGATAATAACACCTGATTCTTTGAAAGTTAATAAAATTGATAAACCCAGATAAGCCCAGCCAGACTTATCAGAAAGAAAAGACAAAGGAATCAAATAAATAAAACCAGGAATGATAAAGATCACAACCAACACCTCAGAAATAAAAACAATTATAAGAGAATATTATGAAAAATCATATGCCAACAAATTGGGCAATCTGGAAGAAATGGATAAGTTCCTAGAAACTCACAAACTACCAAAACTGAATCAGAAAGAAATAGGAAACTTGAACATACTCATTACCAGCAATGAAATTGAAACAGTAACCAAAAATCTCCCAACAAACAAAAGTCCAGGGTCAGATGGGTTCACAGGGGGATTTCTACCAAACATTTATAGAAGAGTTAATACTTGTTCTTCTTTCTTTCTTTTTTTCAATATATGAAATTTATTGTCAAATTGGTTTCCATACAACACCCAGTGCTCATCCCAAAAGATACCCTCTTCAATGCCCATCACCTACCCTTCCCTCCCTCCCACCCCACCATCGACCCTCAGTTTGTTCTCAGTTTTTAAGAGTCTCTTATGCTTTGGCTCTCTCCCACTCTAACCTTTTTTTTTTCCTTCCCCTCCCCCATGGGTTTCTGTTAATTTCCTCAGGATCCACATAAGAGTGAAAACATATGATATCTGTCTTTCTCTGTATGGCTTATTTCACACTCTCCAGTTCCATCCACGTTGCTACAAAGGGCCATATTTCATTCTTTCTCATGGCCACGTAGTACTCCATTGTGTATATGAACCACAATTTCTTTATCCATTCATCAGTTGATGGACATTTAGGCTTTTTCCACAATTTGGCTATTGTTGAGAATGCTGCTATAAACATTGGGGTACAAGTGCCCCTTTGCATCAGTACTCCTGTATCCCTTGGATAAATTCCTAGCAGTGCTATGCTGGGTCATAGGGTAGGTCTATTTTTAATTTTCTGAGGAATCTCCACACTGTTTTCCAGAGGGGCTGCACCAGTTTGCATTCCCACCAAAGGTGCAAGAGGGTTCCCGTTTCTCCACATCCTTGCCAGCATCTATAGTCTCCTGATTTGTTCATTTTGGCCACTCTGACTGGCTTGAGGTGATATCTGAGTGTGGTTTGGATTTGTATTTCCCTGATGAGGAGTGATGTTGAGCATCTTTTCATGTGCCTGTTGGCCATCCGGATGTCTTCTTTACAGAAGTGTCTATTCATGTTTTCTGCCCATTTCTTCACTGGATTATTTGTTTTTTGGGTGTGGAGCTTGGTGAGCTCTTTATAGATTTCGGATACTAGCCCTTTGTCCACTATGTCATTTGCAAATATCTTTTCCCATTCCATTGGTTGCCTTTTAGTTTTGTTGGTGGTTTCCTTTGCAGTGCAGAAGCTTTTTATCTTCATGAGGTGCCAATAGTTCATTTTTGCTTTTCATTCCCTTGCCTTTGGGGATGTGTCAAGTAAGAAATTGCTGTGGCTGAGGTCAGAGAGGTCTTTTCCTGCTTTCTCCTCTAAGGTTTTGATGGTTTCCTGTCTCACATTTAGGTACTTTATCCATTTTGAGTTTATTTTTGTGAATGGTGTGAGAAAGTGGTCTAGTTTCATTCTTATGCATGTTGCTGTCCAGTTCTCCCAGCACCATTTGTTAAAGAGGCTGTCTTTTTTCCATTGGATGTTCTTTCCTGCTTTGTCAAAGATGAGTTGGCCATACGTTTGTGGGTCTAGTTCTGGGGTTTCTATTCTGTTCCATTGGTCTATGTGTCTGTTTTTGTGCCTATACCATGCTGTCTTAATGATTACAGCTTTGTAGTAGAGGCTAAAGTCTGGGATTGTGATGCCTCCTGCTTTGGTCTTCTTCAAAATTACTTTGGCTATTCGGGGCCTTTTGTGATTCCATATGAATTTTAGGATTGCTTGTTCTAGCTTCGAGAAGAATGCTGGTGCAATTTTGATTGGGATTGCATTGAATGTGTACATAGCTTTGGGTAGTATTGACATTTTAACAATATTTATTCTTCCAACCCATGAGCAGGGAATGTTTTTCAATTTCTTTATATCTTCTTCAATTTCCTTCATAAGCTTTCTATAGTTTTCAGCATACAGATTTTGTACATCTTTGGTTAGAGTTATTCCTAGGTATTTTATGCTTCTTGGTGCAATTGTGAATGGGATCAGTTTCTTTGTCTTTCTGTTGCTTCATTAGTACTGTATAAGAATGCAACTGATTTCTGTACATTGATTTTGTATCCTGCGACTTTGCTGAATTCATGTATCAGTTCTAGCAGACTTTTGGTGGAGTCTATCTGGTTCTCCGTGTATATTATCATGTCATCTGCAAAAAGTGAAAGCTTGACTTCATCTTTGCCAATTTTGATGCCTTTGATTTCCTTTTGTTGTCTGATTGCTGATGCTAGAACTTCCAGCACTATGTTAAACAACAGCCGTGAGAGTGGGCATCCCTGTCGTGTTCCTGATCTCAGGGAAAAAGCTCTCAGTTTTTCCCCATTGAGGATGATATTAGCTGTGGGCTTTTCATAAATGGCTTTTATGATCTTTAAGTATGTTACTTCTATCCCGAATTTCTCAAGGGTTTTTATTAAGAAAGGATGCTGGATTTTGTCAAAGGCCTTTTCTGCATCGATTGACAGGATCATATGGTTCTTATCTTTTCTTTTATTAATGTGATGTATCACGTTGATTGATTTGCGAATGTTGAACCAGCTCTGCATCCCAGGAATGAATCCCACTTGATCATGGTGAATAATTCTTTTTATACGCTGTTGAATTCGATTTGCTAGTATCTTATTGAGAATTTTTGCATCCATATTCACCAGGGATATTGGCCTGTAGTTCTCTTTTTTTACTGGGTCTCTGGTTTAGGAATCAAAGTAATACTGGCTTCATAGAATGAGTCTGGAAGTTTTCCTTCCCTTTCTATTTTTGGAATAGCTTGAGAAGAAAAGGTATTATCTCTGCTTTAAATGTCTGGTAGAACTCCCCAGGGAAGCCATCTGGTCCTGGACTCTTATTTGTTGGGAGATTTTTGACAACTGATTCAATTACTTCGTTGGTTATGGGTCTGTTCAAGCTTTCTATTTCCTCCTGTTTGAGTTTTGGAAGTGTGTGGGTGTTCAGAAATTTGTCCATTTCTTCCAGGTTGTCCAGTTTGTTGGCATATAATTTTTCATGGTATTCTCTGATAATTGCTTGTATTTCTGAGGGATTGGTTGTAATAATTCCATTTTCATTCATGATTTTATCTATTTGGGTCATCTCCCTTTTCTTTTTGAGAAGCCTGGCTAGAGGTTTGTCAATTTTGTTTATTTTTTCAAAGAACCAACTCTTGGTTTCGTTGATCTGCTCTACAGTTTTTTAGATTCTATATTGTTTATTTCTGCTCTGATCTTTATTATTTCTCTTCTTCTGCTGGGTTTAGGCTGTCTTTGCTGCTCTGCTTCTATTTCCTTTAGGTGTGCTGTTAGATTTTGTTTTGGGGGTCTTTCTTGTTTCTGGAGATAGGCCTGGATTGCAATGTATTTTCCTCTCAGGACTGCCTTTGCTGCATCCCAAAGCATTTGGATTGTTGTATTTTCATTTTCGTTTGTTTCCATGTATTTTTTTAATTTCTTCTCTAATTGCCTGGTTGACCCATTCATTCTTTAAGGGTGTTCTTTAACCTCCATGCTTTCGGAGGTTTTCCAGACTTTTTTCTGTGGTTGATTTCAAGCTTCATAGCATTGTGGTCTGAAAGTATGCATGGTATGATCTCAATTCTTGTATACTTATGAAGGGCTGTTTTGTGACCCACTATGTGATCTATCTTGGAGAATGTTCCATGTGCACTCGAGAAGAAAGTATATTCTGTTGCTTTGGGATGCAGAGTTTTAAATATATCTGTCAAGTCCATCTGATCCAATGTACCATTCAGGGCCCTTGTTTCTTTATTGACCATGTGTCTAGATGATCTATCCATTGTTGTAAGTGGGATATTAAAGTCCCCTGCAATTACCACATTCTTGTCAGTAAGGTTGCTTACGTTTGTAATTGTTTTATATATTTGGGTGCTCCTGTATTCGGCACATAAACATTTATAATTGTTAGTTCTTCTTGATGGATAGACCCTGTAATGATTATATAATGCCCTTCTTCATCTCTTGTTACAGCCTTTAATTTAAAGTCTAGTTTGTCTAATATAAGTATGGCTACTCCAGCTCTCTTTTGACTTCCAGTAGCATGATAAATAGTTCTCCATCCCCTCACTTTCAATCTGAAAGTGTCCTCAGGTCTAATATGAGTCTCTTGTAGACAGCAAATAGATGGGTCTTGTTTTTTTTATCCATTCTGATACCCTATGTCTTTTGGTTGGTGCATTTAGTCCATTTACATTCAGTGTTATTATAGAGAAATATGGGTTTAGAGTCATTGTGATATCTGTAGGTTTCATGCTTGTAGCAATGTCTCTGGTACTTTGTCTCACAGTATCCCCCTTAGGATCTCTTATAGGGCTGGTTTAGTGGTGACGAATTCCTTCAGTTTTTGTTTGTTTGGGAAGACCTTTATCTCTCCTTCTATTCTAAATGACAGATTTGCTGGATAGAGGATTCTCGGCTGCATATTTTTTTCTGTTCATCACATTGAAGATTTCCTGCCATTCCTTTCCGGCCTGCCAAGTTTCAGTAGAGAGATCTGTCACGAGTCTTTTAGGTCTCCCCTTATATATAGAGCACGTTTATCCCTAGCTGCTTTCCAAATTTTCTCTTTCTCCTTGTATTTTGCCCGTTTCACTATGATATGTCATGCAGATCGATTCAAGTTATGTCTGAAGGGAGTTCTCTGTGCCTCTTGGATTTCAATGCCTTTTTCCTTCCCCAGATCAGGGAAGTTCTCAGCTATTATTTCTTCAAGTGTACCTTCAGCACATTTCCCTCTCTCTTCCTCCTCTGGAATACCAATTATGCGTATATTATTTCTCTTTAGTGCATCAGTTAGTTCTCTAATTTTCCCCTCATGCTCCTGGATTTTTTTATCTCTCTGTTTCTCAGCTTCTTCTTTTTCCATAATTTTATCTTCTAGTTCACCTATTCTCTCCTCTGCCTCTTCAATCTGAGCTGTGGTCATCTCCATTTTATTTTGCAGCTCATTCATAGCATTTTTTAGCTCCTCCTGGCTGTTCCTTAGTCCCTTGATCTCTGTAGCAATAGATTCTCTGCTGTCCTCTATACTGTTTTCAAGCCCAGCGATTAATTTTATGACTATTATTCTAAATACACTTTCTGTTATATTGTTTAAATCGTTTTTGATCAGTTTGTTAGCTGTCGTTATTTCCTGGAGATTCTTTTGAGGGAAATTCTTCCGTTTCGTCATTTTGGATAGTCCTTGGAGTGGTCAGAACTGCAGGGCACTTCCCCTGTGCTGTCTTGAATAACTTGCGTTGGTGAGTGGGGCTGCAGTCAGACCTGATGTCTGCCCCCAGCCAACTGCTGGGTCTACAGTCAGACTGGTGTGCACCTTCTCTTCCCCTCTCCTAGGGGTGGGATTCACTGTGGGGTGGCATGGCTCGTCTGGGCTACTTGCACACTGCCAGGCTTGTGGTGCTGGGGATCTGGCGTATTAGCTGGGGTAGATTGGCAAGGTGCACAGGGGTGGGAGGGGCAGGCTCAGCTAGCTTATCCTTTGGAGATCCACTTTGGGAGAGGCCCTGCAGCACTGGGACTGAGTCAGACCCGTTGGAGGGATGGATCCGCAGAAGCACAGCGTTGGGTGTTTGCGTGGTGCAAGCAAGTTCCATGAGGGGAACTGGTTCCCTTTGGGATTTTGGCTGGGGGGTGGGCAAGGGAGATGGTGCTAGTGAGCGCCTTTGCTCCCCACCAAGCTGCGCTCTGTCGTCTGGGGCTCAACAACTCTCCCTCCTGTTGTCTTCCAGCCCTCCCGTTCTCCGAGCAGATCTGTTAACTTATAACCTTCCAGATGTTAAGTCCTGCTTGCTGTCCGAACACACTCCGTCTGGCCCCTCCACTTTTGCAAGCCGGACTCGGGGGCTCTGCTTTGCTGGCGGGCTGCCCCTCCGCCCTGGCTCCCTCCTGCCAGTCCGTGTAGCATGCACCGCCTCTCCACTCTTCCTACCCTCTTCCATAGGCCTCTTGTCTACGCTTGGCTCTGGAGAATCCATTCTGCTAGTCTTCTGGCAATTTTCTGGGTTATTTAGGCAAGTGTGGGTGGAATATAAGTGATCCGCAGGACGCAGTGAGCCCAGCGTCCTCCTATGCCGCCATCTTCCCAGAAGCCTCTCCAACCAGTCAATACTTGTTCTTATTAAACTGTCCCCCAAAATAAAAATGGATGGAAAACTTCCAAACTCATTCTATGATGCCAGATTTACCTTGATTCCAAAACCAGACAGTGCTCACTTCAGCAGCACATGTACAAAACCAGATAAAGACCCCACTAAAAAAGAGAATTACAGGCCAATATCCCTAATGATCATGGTTGCAAAAATTCTCTACAAGATACTAGCAAATTGAAGCCAACAGTACATTAGAAGAACCACTCACCACGATCAAGTGGGATTTAACAGGGCTGCAAACGTGGTTCAATATTTGCAAATCAATCAATGTGATATATTACATTACTAAAAGAAAGACAAGAATCATATGATCCCCACAATAGATCCAGAAAAAAGCATCTGATCAAGTACAACATCCTTCATGATAAAACCCCTCAACAAAGTAGAGATAGAGGGAACATAGCTCAACATTATAAAGGCATATATGAAAGACCCAAAGCTAATATAATCCTCAATGGTGAAAAACTGAGAGTTTTTCCTGTAAGGTCAGGAACAAGAAAGAGATCCACACTCACCATTGTTTTCTAACATAATACTAGAAGTCCTAGCCTCAGCAATGACAACAGAAAGAAATAAAATACATCTTAATTGGCAAGGAAGAAGTCAAACTTTTATTATTTGCACATGACATGATTCTCTATAAGGAAAACTCAAAAGACTCCACCAAACAACTGCTAGAGCTGATACATGAATTCTGCAAAGTCACAGGATATAAAATCTATGTACAGAAATCGATTGCATCTCTATATCCCAATAATGAAGCAGCAGAAAGAGAAACCAAGGATTTATCCCTTTACAATGGCACCAAGACCTATAAGATACCAAGAAATAAACCTAATCAAAGAGGTAAAGGATCTAAAAATATAGAACACTTATGAAAGAAATTGAAGATGATAGGAAGAAATATATAAGCATTCTATGCTCATGGACTCGAAGAACAAAAATTGATGAAATGTCTATACTACCCAAAGCAATCTATACATAAATGCAATCCTTATCAAAATACCATGAGCAATTTCCACAGAGGTCCAACAAATGAACCAAAAATTCGAATGGAATGACAAAAGTCTCTGAATAGCTGAAGCAGTAATGAAAAAGAAAACAGAGTTGGAGGCATCATGATTCCAGTCTTCAAGTGGTATTACAAAGCTGTAGTGAGCACAGAAGTATCATATTGGCACAAAAACAGATACACATATCAATGGAATGGAATAGAAAACCCAGAAATGGACTCACAACTTTATTGTCAACTAATCTTCAACAAAGCAGGAAAGAATACCCACTGGGGAAAAAAAGACAGTCTGTTCAACAATTGGTATTCAGAAAACTGGAAATCAACAAACAGAAGAATGAAATTGGACCTCTTTCATACACCATACACAAAAATAAGCTTGAAATGGACAAAAGACCTAAATCTGAGAACAAAAAAAAAAAAAAAAAAAAGTAAAAATCCTAGAGAAGAACACAATCAGCAATATCTTTGACACAGCTGCAGCAACTATTTACTAGATATGTCTCTAAGAGTCAAGGGAAACAAAATCAAAATTCAACTATTGGGACTTCATCAAGATAAAATTTCTGCACAGTGGAGGAAACAATCAACAAAAGTAAAAGGCAACCTTTGGAATAGGAGAAGATATGTGTAAATGACATAGGATAAAGGGTTAGTATCCAGAGTTTATAAAGAATTTTCCAAACTCAACACCCAAAAAACAAATAATCCAGTTAAGAAATAGGCAGAAGACATGAATAGACATTTTCCCAAAGAAGACATCCAGATGGCTAACAAACACATGAAAAGATGCTCAACGTCACTCACCATCAGGATAATAAAAATCAAAACCACAATGAAATATCACATCATACCTGTCAGAATGGCTAAAATGCACAACACAGGAAACACAGATGTTGGTGAGAATACAGAAAAAGGAGAACTCTCTTATATCCTTGGTGGGAATACAAACTGGGGAAGCCACTCTGGAAAACAGTATGAAGGCTCCTCAGAAAGTTAAAAATAGCACTACTCTAAGTTCCAGCAATTGTACTACTAGCATACAAAAATACAGAATCGAAGGTGTACACACATCCCAATGTTTATAGCAGCATTATAAACAATAGCAAAATTACATAAAGAGTTCAAGTATCCATTAACCTCTGAATAAATAAAGAAGATGTGGTGTATGAATGTGTGTGTGTGTGTGTGTGTGTGTATATATATATATATGTATATATACACACACACATACATACATATATATATACATATATATGTGTGTGTATATATACCCTCTCCCCACACACACAATGGATCATTACTCAGCCATCAAAAAAAAGGAAATCTTGCCATTTTCAATGATGTGAATGGAGCTAGAGTGCATTATGCTAAGCAAAATAAGTCAGTGAGAGAAAGAAACACAAATACCATATGATTTCACTCATATGTGGAATATAGGAAGCAAAACAGATGAACATATGAGAAGGGAAAAAAATGAATCAAATAATAAGAGACTCTTAACTACAGAGAACAAACAGGATTGATGGAGGGAGGTGGGTAGGGGATGGGTTCAATGGGTGATATTACTAGGGAGGGCACTTGTTGTGATGAGCACTAGTTGTTATGTCTAAGTGATGAATCACTAAATCCTGAAACTAATATGATACTATATGTTAACCAACTAGAATTTAAATAAAATTAGTTTAAAAAAAAATTGAAGCTAAAAAAATACACTAAAATACAAAATTATCAAGTACTATTTATTCCAGGGATATAAGGGTGGTTCAACATCCACAAATCGGTGTGATGTGCCACATTAACAAAATGAAGCATCAAAACCTTATTGTCATTGCAATAAATGCAAAAAAAGCATTTAACAAAAGTGAACATCCATTCATGATATAAAGTCTCAACAAAACGGGTATGGAAGAAACATACCTCAGCTTACAAAATGACATTATGACAAGTTCACAGGATCATACCCAATGATAAACAACTGAAAGCTCTTCATCTAAGATCACAACCAGGATTAGGATGCCCATTCTCTCTCATTTTATTGGAAATCGTAGCAACAGCAATTAGGCTAGGAAAAGAAATAAAAGGGATCCAAGATAGAAAGGAAGAATAAAACTCTCTATTTGCAGATGATCATGATATTATATACAGGAATACCTAAAGAGTCTACCAAAAACACTGTTAGAACTAATAAAAATTCAATTAAGTTGTTAAATTGCAGAATATGAAATAAGAATGCAAATATAAGTTGCATTTCTTTTCCTTTAAATTTGTTAAGTTTATTTCCATTTTTTTACAGAGAGAGAGCGCATGCACATGTGTGAGTGGGGGAGGGGCAGAGAGAGAGGGAGAGAGAATCCCAAGCAGGCTCTGCACTTTCAGCACACAGCCCAATGCAGGGCTGGAACCCACAAACCGTGAGATAATGACCTAGGCCAAAATCAAGAGTTGGATGCTTAACCGACTGAGCTGCCCAGGAGCCCCATAAGTTGCCTTTCTATATACTAACAACAAACTATCAGAGAAATTAAGAAACATCTCATTTATGATAGCATCAAAAAGAAAAAATATGTAGGAATAAATTTATCCAAGGAGGTAAAAGACTTGTACATTGAAAACTAGAAGACACTACTAGAAGAAATGTTAGATATCACAAATAAATGAAAAAATATTCCATGCTCATGGATAAGAAGAAACAACATTGTTAAATTGTCCATACTACACAAAGCAATCTACAGATTCAGTGCAATCCCTATCAATGTTACAATGTCATTTGTCACAGAAATAGAACAAACAGTCCTAAAATTTGTTTGTAAGCATACAAGACCCCAAATAGCTAAAGCAATTTTGAGAAAATAGAACAAAGCCTGAGGCATCAGACTTCTTGGTTTCAAATAATATTACCAAGTTATACTAACCAAAACACTATGATACTGGTATTAAAGGAAAAAAAGACAGGTTAACCAATGGAACAAAATAGAGATTACAGATGTTAACCAACATCTGTATGGTCAATTAATTTATGGCAAAGGAGATGAGAATATATTATGGGGATAGGATAGACTCTTCAATAAATGGTGTTGGGAAAACTGGAGAGCCACATGCAAAAGAATGAAACTGGACCACTCTCTTACACCATACACAAAAGTTAACTCAGAACAGTTTAAAGATATGAATGTAAGACCTGGAAGCATAAAACTCTTAGAAGAAAGCAGAGGATAAGACATTGGTCTTAGCAATGGTTTTGTTATGGGAGTGGGGATATGACACCAAAAACAAATGCAACAAAAACAAAAGTAGGCAAGTGGGAGAATATCAAACTAACAAGCTTCTGTACAGCAAACTATCAACAAAATGGAAAGGCAACCTATTAAAAGGGGAAATATTTGTAAATCATTTATCAAATAAAGGGTCAATATCCAAAATATATCAAGAACTCATACAAGAAAATAGCAAAAATAACAAAAATCCATTTAAAACATTGGCAAAGAATTTGAATAGCTGTGAAAGTATATACACACATAAATAGGTATATATGCATATATACACACACATATATATATTAGCCTGATATGAGTGCTATAACAAAATAAGACCCATATACTTTGGGATTATTACACACTATGGTAATTAGTATAAGTTAATTTTCCTTCTCATGCACTTGGCTATTAAATGCAGCTCAACTATATGTCTGAAGTAGCTGCCTAAATGGTACATATTCCTGAGTCCTTTCCCAGCCACTTCAGCAATTTAGTGTTTGATAGGGTGTCTTCAATCTATCTACTTCAATATTTTCTCCATTTTCTTGTACAAACAAAAAATAACTTACAGCTATGTTGTAAAAGATCTTAATTCATAGAATATTCAATTCAGCTCACACTATAATATCTAATGCATCAAGTGTTTATCTCTGTATATACTACTAGTAAAAAGACAGAATTCCAATATTATAAAAGTATCATTTCATTTATTTGATTAGCTATTAGAATACAGAACTCACCAGATTTGGGGTATGTAATAATGAAGACATCACTTTCTCTGATTACAAAATCATCTAAATTTTCTATAAATCCAATATCAAGTTCTTCACGACCAAAATGATATCCTTTAAATTTGAATAAAAATGAGTCTGCATCTTCCATATTTCAGTTACCTACAAAAAACAGACAAAATTATTTGGAAGAAATGCAGTAAAATTTTATGCAGTCTTCCCTTCCATATTTTCAGTTGGTGGCTATATATATATATGCTGAGAGAAGAAGCTTATCTCTTGTTTTCTTCACAAACACTGACACCTGACTGGCTCTGGAAGCTACTATCCTAGATTCCAGACCTGTAGAGTTTGGTCTGATGCCCAGGAGCCAAGTGTTTATGGGCTAGGTCTTAGTTTTATGTGTGTGTGCTCCATTTATGTAGGTACAGGGGAAATAGTGAAAAAATAATTATGTAATTGCAAAAAAAATGCTCTTAATCAGAAATCATAGATAGATAATAGATGATAGATTAGATAGATAGATAGATAGATAGATAGATAGATAGATGATAGATAGATAGAATCACATATATATAGATATCTCTAAAGCAGAAATCATATATACATTAGATAGATAGATAGATAGATAGATAGATAGATAGATAGATAGATAGAATCACAGAAAGATATCAGAAGAGAGAGAGAGATTGAATATACGAAGTGGACTTGAATGGGCTTCAGAAACATTTGTTTCCCACTACTCCTTCAGCAGCTGAGTTTTTATCCCCCTGGAACTGTAGTACAATATTTTAGCTTCTAGCAGGCTTGTACAAGTTTTATTTATATACTTTCTGGGTGGGAGTTATGTATTCATAAGGTTTTCGGTAACTTTTAATTTGAACTTTGCTTTATTTCCTAACTTGCTACTTGCTTAGGGTAATTGGGGTGGAACAGGCATGAACTAATAGACATGAATATATTCCAGAATGCCTGAGAAATTGCATGTGAGCAATTAAATTGTCCATAATGACCAATGGACAATGGCACAAAGTAAGTATGGAAGAAAACATTCAAATTATGGGTCATATGCCGAAAGTGCAAACCAAACTTTGTGAGTCATCATTGATGGGTATACTTTGCCTTTCATTATTATCTGTAGGTAGCCTTATGAAAAAATCTATTTTGATACTATGAACTCTGAGGTTTTATTTGACTTGGGGGTTCTTCTACATGACTCTGAACTGTCCTTTATTTCCATTTCCACAAAATAGTCATAGGAAGAGCTGAAAAAATAAGACCTTCAGAATCACACAATTTTCAAAGCAATTCCAGGAAGCCTGGGCCAAGGCTCATTTTAAGAAACAGGGAAGTAAGTAACTTAAAAAAATATTTTTGCAGTTACACTATTACTAGAAAAACTAGGAATGACAGCCTCTCTTTACAAAGGAGATTCATCACCTTCAACAAGTACAAAAAGATTGAGATACTACATGCATATTTTCAGACCACAATGCTATGAAACTTGAAATCAACCACAAGAAAAAACAAGGAAAGATAACAAATACTTGGAGACTAAAGGACATCCTACTAAAGAATGAATGGGTTAACCAAGAAATTAAAGAGGAAATTAAAAAGTATATGGAAACCAACGTAAATGATAACACCACAACCCAAAACCTCTGGGATGCGGCAAAGGCAGTGTTAACAGGGAAGTATGTAGCATTCCAGCCTTCCTAAAAAGGAAGAAAGGTCTCAGATACAAAATCTAACATTACACCTTAAAGAACTAGAAAGAGAACAGCAAATAAAACCCCAAACCAGCAGAAGACAGGAAATAATAAAGATCAGAGCAGAAATCAATGCTATTGAAACCAAAACCAAAACAAAAACAAAAACAACAAAACAAACAAAAAACAAAAACAAACAAAAAACAAAAACATGAGAACAGATCAATGAAACCCGAAGCTGGTTCTTTGAAAGAATTAACAAAATTGATAAATCCCCTAGCCAGTTTGATCAAAAAGAAAAAGAAAAGGACCCAAATAAATAAAATCAAGAATGAAAGAGGAGGGATCACAATCAACACAGCAAAAATACAAATAAGAGAATATTATGAGCAATTATACGCCAATACAATTGGCAATCTGGAAGAAATGGACAAATTACTAAAAACATATTAACTACCAAAACTGAAACAGGAAGACATAGAAAATTTGAAAAGACCCATAACCAGTAAAGAAATAGAATTAGTAATCAAAACTCCACAAAACACAAGAGTCCAGGGCCAGATGGCTTTCCAGGGGAATTCTACAAAGGAGATTCATGAAAGCTGCAAATTAGTTGTAAGCATCAATAAGAATTCACATCCAGGGAAGGAAGTGGGGGACCAGAGAGGGAAGGGTGGAGGAAGAGAGAGGAGGTAAGTTATTCTGCCACTAGAGTTATTTAAGGTGTCTCTTCTTTGCCATCCTGTGTTCAAAGAAACAACCTAATTTACACATCCATACCCATTGGGCTCTAATGTTAACTTCCATTATAAAGAAGCAGTGGCTCCCTAAGAGTAGTCAATTCCACGTCTTGGGATCAAAACAATAACAATGAGCTTGTAACATCTTGATCTTCTCATGAAGTAAACATAATTCTACCATCATACTCTACTCATATTAGATCCTAGTATATTTTTACTACTATCATGGTGAATTGTACCTTTCTTTCATATATGTGCTTAAATATCTAAATAAGTACTTGGAAACATGTATTGGCTCAATTTATTGAAAATCAGAGCAAAGAGTTATAGTATATTTTTGTTCCATATATAAGAGCTGATAACTTGGCCTACTGTTTGATATAATCACCAAACACCTAAAACAGCATAACTAGTACAGTTCAGAGAAGTGAGGGGGGGCAGAGGAAGTCACCCCTAAAAACACCAATTTGGCAGGTGGAATTTTTTATTTTGCTGAAAGCAATTAAGGCCCCCCAGACTCACAAAAGCTTTTTACATTTTCCTTAACTGCCTAAAAGAATTTAGATGCCGGCCTGTACCACAAAGAGAGTTACTACCACATATAACTTTTTATTTCTGAAAGAACCCAACCGCATGGCAGGACACACTTCTGTTTATCCAACATGTGTTCTTCGCATTTCCTGTGAATTCCCTTTCTCAACCCTTTCACCTGCTTCTCCTTAGCTCAGCATGGCAAATAAACCTCACTTGTGATACTGTCTTTGACTCTTCATTCCTTGTGGGTCTCCCATACATATATCATTACATTTTTCTCCTATTAATCTGTCTTATATCAATTTAATTATCATAACAGTCAAAGAACCTAGAAAGGAAAAGTGAAAAGATTTTCACCCCCATCAAGAATGAAACTACTCACCAATAGTTTGTTCATTCAAATTAAGTGTTAAATTCTAATATAAATGCCAGTGAGAAGAATAATTGTGTTGCTGCTGATAAAGACACAAAGACTAAAATTTCCACAAAGAGATTTAAGGATTCACCCATTAGCAGAACTCCCAGAATCAATAACCCATTAAGGAGGAAGGATTAGGCTGATGCTAACCAGCAGATCATCCAAATGACTGGGGGGAAGCCCTGATGCATTTACTACAAATAATGGACAGTAAATGGTTCAAGCAGGTCAGTGCTACTCAGAGCTGCTGGGCATGGTTCAAA
This sequence comes from Felis catus, assembly GCF_018350175.1. Classification (NCBI taxonomy): domain Eukaryota; kingdom Metazoa; phylum Chordata; class Mammalia; order Carnivora; family Felidae; genus Felis; species Felis catus. Next base: position 104,747,767 of record NC_058372.1, on the reverse strand, counting down.
ATCTCTGCTTTCGAGTGATACCAGAAAATAAAGATGTATTTGCTTGCTGTCCCACTCATGATACTCTAATGGCCATAGTCCGGAGTACAATGGATTGAGTTGCCTCTACTTCAATAGCACTACTATTGGTGTCTTTAAGTCTTTGTGTTGTTTCTTATGAAACAAAATTGAGAATATGAGTAGTGTGAACAATTGAGAAGTTAAGACAAGAAATCTACATATGCAAGAAGTAAATACATTTATTTTGAAGGATTAGGGACTTTCCATAATTCTACAATTTGCTTGACACAAATGTAATACTCATGTAACTACCAATCACCGTTTACCTGCCATTATTCCCTTCAGTTTTGTCACTGTTGAGTGAGTGGTGAGGTCTTCATACCACATAGGGATGTGATATCACAGAGGGAATCACAGGTCCTGGGGTTGGCTGTTCAGGTACCGTTTTGTGTCCTCTTTTTCAGGGGTTCCACACTCTATCCAGTTTGTCTTCTGAACAGAATGGTCCTAAATGATAAACATCTAAGGTTTATTCAAATTGCCTCTGGATAAACACCTAAGGTTTATTCAAACTCCCTCTATATGTACTTGGGTTATTGACCTTAGATGCTGCTTCTCTTCTGTTGTTAGTGCTTCCTGAATAACAAACATTTCTTCATTTATACTAAGATAAATCACCAAACTTTGGCATCTGTTGATGTTACTGCATGCACACTATCTGATTTGGAACTGGACTCAAGTCCTTCCTAATACATATCCTCTCACCCTTATTTGGGAAAAGTAGATTGTGTTTCTTATTTAGAACTACTCTCAGTAACTTTGGAATTCATGGTTTCATCTGTCCTATTGTCACCTTTCATTAAATAAAAATTTGATCCAAAGAAACGATTTAATCCCTTTTATTGGAGTAATCATCACTGTTAAGAAAATGTTTAAACCACAGAGATTCAACAATAGAGAAGAAACTGAGATGGATGGAGGGAGAAGGGTGGGAGATGGGATACATGAATGATGGGCATTAAGGAGGGCACTTGTTATGATGAGCACTGGGTGTTGTATGTAAGGGGACGAATTGCTGAATTCTACTCCTGAAACCAATATTGCACTTTATGTTAACTAGCTAAAATTTAAATTAAAAACAAAGAAGTCTTTAATGTGACAGAAATTGGACCCTGTAATTATGAAGACAAACTTTTTCTCACAGTATTTCCTAACTTAAAACATAACACATTCCTGAAGCCAAAGTTGTTAATTGCTAGAAAGGAATAATTGTGATTCACTAAAATAAAAAACTTGAGAAAAGCAAACTGATCCTTACGATTCTTTTTTTTAATTTTTTTATGTTTTTATTTTACTTTTGAGAGAGAGACAGAGTGCGAGCACAGGAGGGGCAGAGAGAGAGGCAGACACAGAATCTGAAGCAGGCTCCAGGCTCTGAGCTGTCAGCACAGAGCCCAATGTGGGCTCGAACTCACGGACTGTGAGATCATGACCTGAGCCGAAGTCGGACACTTAGGCAACTCAGCCACCCAGGGGCCCCTGATTCTTATGATTCTCGAAAATTTTAGTTATTTGCAAAACTTGTAAGGCTGAAAAGTGGGAAAATTATCCAGTTTTGAGTTTAAGCACAACCTCTGACCTAATATTGCCTGACTACTAAGCTCTATTGGCCTTGTCTTAACTATAACACAAAAATTTTAAAAATTTGAGTAGTGATTTGAAAGTGTGTATGCTGTTGGGGATAGAATCCATAATTAGTTCTAGTAAATCACTAAAAAGGAAGTGAAAAAAAAAAGGCAGAACAACCACTTCTAGGACAAGATTGGAATCTAGAGAATGTATATTACCTAAAATATCCATTTTCTGACAAAAGTACCATATGTCAAAAAACAAGAAAGTGTAACACATATTCAGGGGAATAAAGGGCAATTAGTAAAAACTATCTCTGAATGGACCCAGATGCTGGACTTAGCAAAAAAATAAAATAACAGCTATAAAACAATGTTCATTTATTCAGTCCTTAGATCTCAACAAGTTTGATCCGACAGAAGAAAGAATCATGGAACATGAAGACAGATCAGTAGTGAAGAGAATTACAAAGAATAAAAAGAACAGAAACACAAAGAATGAAGAAAACTGAACATAACCTCAGGGACCTGTAGAACATATCAAACAGAGGAACATATACAGAAGGAAAGGACAGAAAAAAATCTTTGAAGAAAGTATGGTCAAGAATTTCCCATATTTGAGGAAAAATATTAGTTTACACATCCATAAAGCTTGACGAACAAGTAGGATAAACGTGAATAGGACAAAAGCTACACATATCACAGTTAAACTACTAAAACATACATTTTAGGATTGTTGCTTTTGTTTTTGTGAATGATTTTGGTATTTTAATGAGTATTGAGTTCAATCTCTTGATTGCTTTGGGTGGTATGAGCATTTTATGATATTAATTTTTCCAATCCACAATCATGAGGTGACTTCCATTTGTTTGTGCCTTCTTTGATTTCTTTAAGCAAAGTCTTGTACTTTTCATCATATAGGTCTTTCACTTCCCTGGCTAAATTATCTAGATTTTTTGTTTTTATTTTTGATGCTACTCTGAACAAGATATTTTTATTTTTTTCAGATGTTTCATTATTACTGTAAAATAATGAAACTGATTTCTGTATATAGATTTTGTATCCTGAAACTTTGATTAATTTGAACAGTTTTATGATTGACTCTTCAGGATTTTCTATATATAAAATCATATCAGTTGCACATAGTGACCATTTTACTTTTGCCTTTCTGATTTGGATGCCTTTTCTTTCTTTGTCTTGCCTAATGGTTCTAGCCAGGACTTCTAGTACCATAATAATGGTGAGAGTGGGCATTCATGTCTTGATCCTGATCTTAGAGAAAAAGCTTTCAACTTTTCACTATTGAATATAATATTAGCTGTGGCTTGTCATATATAGTCCGTACTATGTTGAGGTGTATTCCTTCTATACTCAATCTATTAAGGCTTTATAACATGAAGGATGCTGTATGAGTTGCGTTTTTCTGTGTCTAGTGACATAATTATGGTATTATCTTTTATTTTATTGACATATTACATTTATTGAAGTGTGTGTGTTAAAGGAAACTTGCATCCTAGAGAGAAATCTAATTTGGTCCAGGTGTTCTTGAATTTAATTTGCTATTTTGTTGAGAATTTTTGCATCAGGGATATAGGCCTATAGTTTTCTCTTCTTGTGGTATTCTTATCTGGTTTGGGTATGAGGGTAACATTGGCCCCACAGAACAAGTTTAGAAGCATGCCCTTCACTTTGGTATTATGGAAGAGTTTGTGGAGGAATGATGTTTCTTTAAATGTTTGGTAGAATTCACCTGTAAAGCCATCAGTTCCTGGGGGGTTGTGTTGGGCTGATTACTCATAAATCTCTCAATTTACTCATTTGTCTATTTTTCTCTTTCTTCTGGATTCAGTCTTGCTAAAGCCGTGTTTCTAGAAATGCATCCTATCTTCTAGGTTATGTAATTTGCTGGCATACAATTGTCCATAGTAGCGTCTTATGCTCCTATGTATTGCTGTAGTATCACTTGCAATGTCTCCTCTTCTGTTTCTAATTTTATTTGAGTTATCTCTCTTTTGTTCTTGGATAGTCTAGCTAAAATTTTTTCAACTTGGTTGATCTTTTCAAAGAACCAGATTTTAGTTTTGTTGTTCCTTTTTGTTGTTTTGTTGTTGTTTGGGTCTTCATTTCATTTCTGCTCTGATCTTTCATCTCTATTATTTCCTTCCTTCTAATAAGTTTGGACTTAACTTGTCCTTCTCCAGTTCCTTATGCTGTGAAATTAGGTAGTTTATTTGATGTCTTCCTAATTCTTTGATTTTTTGATTATTATTAAATTTCTATCCAGAACAGTTTTTCTCTCTATCCCATAAGATTTGATATGTTGTCTTTCCATTTCATTTGTTTTGAGATAATGTTTTATTTTCCTTTTGATTTACTTTTGACTTTTTGGTTATTCAGAAGTATTTTGTTCAGTTTCCACATATTTGTGAATCTTCTCACTTTCTTATTGTCAGTTCCATAAATAGGAAAGATAGGGAAATCTGAGATTTGTTTTGTGTCCCATCATATAATCTATCCTGCAGAATAAAGAGATGAGTGTGCACTTGGCAAATATTGGAGGGAATGTCCTATAGATGTCTCTTAGGGGTACCTGGGTGACTCAGTTGGTTAAGCATCTGACTTCGACTCAGGTCATGATCTCACAGTTCATGAGTTTGAGCCCTGCATCGGGCTCTGTGCTTAGCTCAGAGCCTGGAGCCTGCTTCGGATTCTGTGTCTCCCTCACTCTCTCTCTCTCTGCCCCTCCCCAACTTGCTCTCTTTCTCTCTCTCAAAAAATAAGATAAAATTAAAGTTAAGAAAAAAAATTTTTTAAAGAAGTCTCTAAAGCCCATTTCTTCTAAGGTACTGTTCCATTGCAATGTTTCCTTGTTGATTTTCTGTCTGGATAACGTATCTACTGCTGACAGTCAGGTAATGAAGTCCCCTACTATTAATGGATTGCTATATGTTTCTCCCTTAAGATCTGTTGGTATTTGCTTAATAGACTTCAGTGCTTGAATGTTAGAGTACAAATACTTGTGGTTTTTACATCTACTTGCTGTATTGACCCTTTTATCATTACGTAATGACCTTCCTGTCTTTTGTTACCACTTCTGATTTTGACTTGAAATTCAGTTTGTTTGATGTATAGTAGGCTGCAGCTATTGTCTTTTGGTTTTCACTTGCTTGGAAAATCATCTGCCATCACTTCACTTTGAGCCTATGTATGTCTTTAGAGCTGAAATGTCTCCTGTAGGTGACATATAGTTGGGTCTTGTTTCTTTAACCATACAACCACTGTGTGCTTCATGATTGGTAAATTTATCCATTTATTTTTAGGGGGATTATTAATATGTAGAACTTATTAGTGTTCATTTGCTATATCCCATCTATATTGTTTCTTTTTCATTCTGTTTCTGCCTCCCTTGTTAATTGGTGGGTTTTGTCGTGATATGTGGCCTTTTTTCTTTTTTTCCATGTTTTGTGTCTGCTCTAGATTTTTGCTTCAGTGTTTCCTTGAAGCTTACATAAAACATGTGGGTCTTTTTCTTTTTCTAGCAACTCAAATTCATTTGTATCTGCTCTACATTTTTGCTTTACAGTTACCTTGAGGCTTAAATAAAAAATGCTAGCCCTTTTTCTGCCACTAGCAGCTCAAATTAACTTGTCTATGTTACCCTCTTTTGTTTTTGATGTCACAAATTACCTCTTATGCTATGAATGTTAACCAATTATAGTGACTATCATTTTTAATGCTCTCTTCCTTTACCCTATTCTGTAATTGTTTGACAAACTATTCTTAAACAGAGTTAATGTCCTAATTTTGACTGTATCACCTTTATCAGAGTTTTATGTGATTTCATTTATTAGTGTCTTTCATTTCAGCTGGAAGAGTTCTTTCTGCATTTCTTGCAAGGCAGGTCTAGTGGTAAACTCCCTCGAGTTCCTGCTGAGAAATCTGCTAATAGCCTAAGGCATAGGGGGTAAAGGGTAGGGGGTTCTTTGTGGGCTAACTCTTCTTTCCCTTGCCTTAAGAATTCTATCATTGAGTTTGGACACTCATCATAATGTCTCATTGTTTTCCCATTGAGATAATAAAATGTTCTATGAGCTCTGTTGACTTGTATGTTAAATTCCTTTCCCAGGTTTCTCTGACCCCTTCCTCTGTTCTCCTGATACACTCCTTAATCTTATATTGGCTTTTCTAATAGTCTGATAACTCACATAGGGTTTTGTCACTTGTTTGAAATCCTAGCTCTCTCCTTTTCTACTTGAATCATTTCTAAATTCCTATCCTCCAGGTAACTTAATCTCTCTTCCATGTGACCTGCTGTATTTCTAATGCTTCTTACTGCATTTTTTCATCTCATTTGAGTCTCTCAGCTCCAGAATTTGCTTGAGTCTTTTTTTTATAATTCCAATCTCTTTGGTAAAGTACTCCTTCTGTTCATTAGTTTTATGCTTCAGTTCATGGAACTGCCTTCTAAATTTTCTTGTAGCTTATTGAATTTCTTCATAAAAGCTGTCTTGAATTATACATCAGATCACAATATTTTGTCTTCGAATTTCGCTCTGAAGGATTGCCCTTTATCCTGTGTGATACTGTATTACTATGATTCTTCATAGTGGATGAAATGTGCCTTTGTCATCTCACTTGAAGGCCTGAATACCTTTCTTGTGTAGAAAAGGCTTTGACTCTAACAGTTAAACAGATTGGCAATCAGAAACTTACCTTTGTTTCTCAGTTCATGATATAGCACAATTATTTTATTTTCTCTTACTGAATCTGACTCACCATTAAATTAGGAGCATACCTAAAGGATCTGGCATTTTTTTTTTATTTTTTTTTTCAACGTTTTATTTATTTTTGAGACAGAGAGAGACAGAGCATGAACAGGGGAGGGGCAGAGAGAGAGGAAGACACAGAATCGGCAACAGGCTCCAGGCTCTGAGCCATCAGCCCAGAGCCTGACGCGGGGCTCGAACTCACCGACCGCGAGATCGTGACCTGGCTGAAGTCGGACGCTTAACCGACTGTGCCACCCAGGTGCCCCGTGGATCTGGCATTTTTTAAAAAGTGGCAGGAGAGTTGTGGGCTTAGCCCTTGGGTCTTTGGGTGTGCCCAAGGACTCTAGGGTGGGTGGGAGGAGTCTCAGAAGTCCCAGACCTCTTCCTGAAATACCAAGGCAGACAGCAGAACACTTCTTCCTTCAATTCTCTTTCTCTGCCTTCTTCCATTTCCGTCCTTTGTCCCAGTCGCAGAGTTCTCTTCCGGGAAACCCAGGTGCTGCTGAAGAGCAACAGGCCCCTCCAGCTGCACCTGAGCAGTCGGGAGGACTTCACCTACCACCTGTGCTTTCCACCTCCTCTGCCTCCTCTGCTGGTTCCAGCACTGCCGCTCTGGCTGCTGCACCTCCCTTGGCCCTTTGGCCCCATAGCCTCTCTGGTTCTCAATCCACCCACTTTGGATGCACATGGATGATCTCTAATGTCCCCATATGCTCTGTAGAGGCACTTTTTTTTCAGTCATGGATGTCCAATTACACGCAAATTGAGGGGAGAGAAAAATGAACAACTTACACTGCCAGGATGCTGATGTCACCTATTACTCCTTTTAGTAAGGCTGAATGAAGAATCTCCTGTCTGGAATTTTATCTAAATGCAGACTGAGATGGGGTTTTAATGCAGTACAATTGTTACGTGGAAGAAGAGCCATATAAGAAAGATTAGGCAAAGAACCTAAGAAAGACCAAGGGTCCAAGGAACAATGATAGGTGCTTGTTTTATCTCTATGAAAATATTATTCCTCCTGGAACAGGGAGAACGCTACTGGGAAGGTTCTGACTTTATTTTGAAATCAGTCCATTCTAAATGTGCTTAAAACACATCATAGTTGTCCAAACTCCATTTAATATCCTAGAATCAAAATGATCACTCCAGGTCTGGTATGGTGGCCTAAATCCCCTTCAGCCCATCTTTCACTATCTACAAAACACCCCACAACGAGGTAAAAGTAACAAGGAATGCATGGGAGACATAACATGAACAAGTGGACAGTATAGGGAATAAGGTTTCTTTTTTTAACTTTTGAGCCTTTTGTTTCTGCAATAGTTTTTCCTCTTGTGGGATTGTCCTCACAGCAGAAACTGTTAGGATCCCTGGCTTCTTCCCAGCCTGATATGACAAAGAAAAATGCTCCCATACATTTCCAAACCCCACCCAGAACCACTTCCCTAGCACCACTTGGGGTGTGTGGGTAGCCAGGGGCCCTAGTCAACAGCCATCCCACCAAACTCTGCCCTCAGCCAGTTCTGCTCTAGTGCTGTTGTGCCGTAGGTCACCACAATGCTGTAATTGAAATCGTAAGATGTTTTAGTTTGCGTTCTCCCAGGACACACACTGAGATTTGCATGAGGACTGAGAACTGCCCTCAAGAACAACACCTGTGAGGGAGTGAAGGCAGGTGCTCTGGGCAGAGGGAGAAGTTGGACTGCAATGCACTAGCAACAAAACCCACAAGTGATCACACAAGGAGCTAAAGAGTTGGGCTGCCCTTCAAATTGTTTTAACCTGAGGCAGTTTGGCTGCTACAGATGTGAAGGCAGGTAACATTTGTGTAACTGCAGCTGAAGGAGGTGCCATCTGCACTACTAAATGTTTGGTTTTCTCCCGGATTCAATATGTTAATGAAATATTGGCAAAAGGAAGTGGAGCAATATTTGTCTTAGTCCAATCAGGCTGCTATCACAAGACAGCATACACTGGGTGGCTGATGAAGACACTTATTTCTCACAGTTCTGAGGCTGGGAAGTCCTAGATCATATCACCAGCAGATTCATACCTAGAGAGAATCCCCTTCCTTCGTAGTCTTCTGTGACCTCACATGGCAGAAGCAGTAAGGGAGCTCAAGTCTGTTTTCATTTTTATAAGAGCCCTAATCCCAATCATCACCTCCCCAAAACTCACCTCCTAGCATTATCACCTTGGGAGTTAGGATTTCATCATATGAATTTCTGGGGGGACACAAACATTCAGTCCAAGGCAGTACACTTATTCCCTATAATTTCATTGTGTGAGGCAGGGGGAAAAGGTGGTGTGGGAAACATGAGAAGATTTGTAGACAAAGTCCCATGAAAAATTCACCAAGTTTTGACCATGTTTATTAACTGTCCTTTTTGAATAAAATTGTCGTGTTCTAGAAGTATTGTGATCCCCACCTTACAGGTGAGGAAGTTGAGGATCAGAGATTAAATGAATGATCGGAAGCTCCCAGTTAGTAGGAGGGCCTATTCCAGTTCTCACCCCTCTGCCAGAACCATCTCTTAGATTTTCAAACTACACAAGGCATTAACCTTCAGTGGTGAACTAAAATATGAAGTATTAAATATTAAATATTCACATTTTCCCCTTGTGTTCAAACTCTCTGGGGCTGGCTCAATGTGTGCTGGCACATCTTCAATTGTGCATCTAAGAGAGAGAAACACAACCTCCTTCCATAAAATACACGGACACAGAGAACTTCCTATCTCAGACAGAATCCACTAAAATTAGTTGCTAATAGGGGCACCTGGGTGGCTCAATCAGTGAAGCATGCAACTCTTGAATTCAGCTCAGTCATGATCTCACAGTTTTTGAATTTGAGCCCCTCATCTGGTTGTGTGCTGTCTGCACTCTCAGTGCTCTAGGCACAAAGCCTGCTGGGATTCTCTCTCTCTACCCCTCCCCTGCTTGCACTCAAAATAAATAAACATTTTTCAAAAATTAGTTGATGATTGCAAAAAAAAAAAAAGACACTAAATGCATACCTTTGAGAATGTGCCTAACACTCTCCTTTAATGTCATTTTCAAGGGCCATAGCATCAATATTTATCTTTTTAGAAAACATCCTTAGTAACAGATCCTCAAGTGTTAAGGGCCTTTCCAAATAATAGAAACAGTCTGACCTTTAAAAACAAAATTTAAATGTCAAAAGATACATCCAAATTAATATCAAAGTTCTTTTAAAACATTATCCCAAAAGTATAGGTGGAAAATTTTGTAGATCCATACTTTCTAGACAGTCTGAGTTCTACAAGAATCAATTTGTTCAAGAGACCAACAAATCTGGGTGTAGTTCATTTTTCTTTAATGATTATATCACATCTACATAGGCTTGGACTCTTATGGTCAAAGCCATAACCTACCAGTTGGTATCTCAAGCATGTGCAGTAGCCCATAATCTAATAATTTCCAGGCCCTTAATTACTTCAGTTTAACTATCTGCTTGAAGTTGGTAACAGTATGGCTCATTCTGCTTGTCTTCCGAGCATCTTCATTTACACAAAGAAGCACCCTTTACCTAAATCTTCACCAGGTTCCAACTCCAGGCCTTTCTCCCTAATATTCTTAGGATGGAGGCCAGGAAACCCTGAAAGCCTTTTCGACCTACCAAGGACTACGATAATGTGAGTGAGGCACTGATCTTGGGTGCAAAATTTTAAAAAGCACCAAAAACTCAGTTATTAAGATCAACATTTTAATGCAATATTTTAAAAAATAAAGATTTAACGTAAAATCCATGATAAATAAAATATCCAAATTTTAAGTAATTACTGATTTTTCCTTTTACTTCAGGTGCCAAAATGGCTCTACACAGCACTGTTAATTAAAATTTTGATTTGGCATTCCTTTACAATAGTCATAAACGTTTTCCAACTATTCCCATTTTTCTATTAACGGAAGGTGCACTAAGTCGTGCATTACCACCCCACCTCACCCCTTTTCTTTCCAAGTCCTTTGCCCAACAAAGGGGAAATTAAACTGAAAGCTATAACTTCATGATAAACCTTATGGCAGTATTCTGCATCTCTGTTATTCTGACATAGGTCCTAAAGCAGCAAACAAGCTAATGTCATTCCCATTTACGTCTTTATATGGACTCCTACTCCATGTGCATTGGTGAAAAAACATTCCCTATCACTTTAGAACTCAATGGACTCTCTAAAATTACTCCCTACAGTTCTGGAAGTGTGTGACTCATTTTTATATACAATCATATGATGTTTACCTTTGTTGCTGGACATTTATGTTCTCTGAAAGACAAACAAAACACTATGAGCTACTTGAGATAGTTTACCTGCTTTCTGTTTGCACCTCCATAACACAAACAACGGGCTAGCACATACATATTGAAAACTCACACTCTCCTTTCTCCTAGAATCCAAGAATGTATCTCTTTGACGCTTGACACATATACCTTTGGAGTTTGTGACAGTACAATCAATGAACTCATCCTTTCATCCATAAGAAATGTTACCAATCACTCTTTCTGGTTTTACCTCAAATAGGAAATGTTCGTGTAACCTTTTAGAGGTGTTTGCCTTAGATCAGTGCACTTTTTTCCTAAGGCACCTCTCCTGGCAGAAGAATATGAAGTAATGCAGAATCTGGAGGCATTACTCAAAGCTGCATATGGCAAATAAAACACTTCCTTGAACTGCCATAGTTTACCTTTAAAATGCAGGAGAACTTTGCATAATTCACTCAATTCAACAAATAATAGATGCCTATTTGGTGCCAGACATTGTCACAGGCATACAGCAATGAATACACATAGTAGTATTCGTTTTTAATCTTATAATACTTCATACAACTTAGCATAAGTAGAAAAACAAAAGCAAAAATTTTCCCAAATCCAAGAGCAAAACTGAGAATCCAAGATGGCCAATTACTGCTTCAAATACCACCAGTCATGCTTTTGCGCATCCTGGGATTATGTGTGCTCCAGTTTGAGAAGTAGAGTCTTTGGTTAATTCCCATAAAATAAAAGCAATATTAAAGTTAATATTTACTTTGGATGAATATACTTGGGTGTATCATTACAACAAGCTCTGAGTCTTCATTTCCATATCATCAGGTTCTACCTACATTCTGAAATGACAAAGATGGAATCCACTTCAATACTTAGAGAAAACATATAAAACTTACACTTCAGGGGCACCTGGGTGACTCAGTCGGTTAAGCATCCAACTCTTGATTTTGGCTCAGGTCATGATCTCATGGTTCCTGAGTTTGAACCCCACGTCAAGCTCTATACTAGACAGTGCAGAGCCTGCTTGGGATTCTCTCTCCCTCTCTCCCTTTCTCCCTTTCTCCCTGCCCCTCCCCACCCCTTCTCAAAATAAATAAATAAACTTAAAAAAAAACCAAAATCAACCATATACTTTAAAAAAGTCTTGTGTGAGAGGGAGGTAGAATCATTCTTGACACTTTAAGGTCAAGTCCTCACTGACCTCAGCACTATATTGTTCATCATTGCTTTTCTTACCCTTAATTAAACTACTCTCAAGTTCTTTTTTTTTTTTAAACATTTATTCATTTTTGAAAGACAAAAAGAGACAGAGTGTGAGCAGTGGATGGGCAGAGAGAGAGAGAGGGAGACACAGAGTCTGAAGGAGGCTCCAGGCTCTGAGCAGTCAGCACAGAGCCCGACACAGGGCTCAAACCCACAAACCGTGAGATCATGACCCGAGCCGAAGTCAAACACTCAACCGACTGAGCCACTCAGGCGCCCCAACGGCTCTCAAGTTCTTAATGCATCTACTGATCAGCTTCAGAAAGGATCTCTTCTTAGAAAAAGTAAATTCTCACACAACACAAATTTTTGGACTTCTCTCTGTAGAGAAATGACAAACACTACTGGTATTCCCTTCTATTGGTCAGAACCAAAGCTGGTGAAAAAGTATTATATTCCTCAATGATAGTATTATATTCCTCAATTTTGTCTTAAATAATTTGATTTTAACCATAAACCCAAATCCAAAAATAAACATGGGATTGATACTGCTTATCTGTGGATGCGTAATACGTGTATTTTTGAAAGGAGGCAGCTATTTGTAATAGCACAAGTAATTCCCTATTAGGATTAAGATTCAATTTTCCAAAGTTGCAGCGCCTAGATAACCTGCATGAAGCCTGGCTCTCCTACCTGGGGTCCCCAAATCAATCATTCCAAGCTATGATGAAGAAGGTCTCACAAGTACATGAATGTGGATGTGTGTTCTCTTGCAGACACTGTACAACCCCCAAAATCCAGACCTTTCCAGACTGGCTAAATTCGAAGAGTGGAGGAACATCACAATGTATCTATTTCACAACTACAGGACTATGGTTCTGAATAAGGAGTATGCAACAGTATCACCTGTGTCACCGGCATGAGATTTCACTGTTTTAAAATTCAGATTAAGGTCAGTGTTTAATAACCTCAACTGTGGAGGGCCTACAAGTGCACACCTTGGAATAACCACAAAGGATTCTGATTCAAACACTACCATAAGACTAAAGGCCTTTGTAATTCTGACTATATTCAGGTTTCTGGTTTTGCAAAGACTTAAATATGTCATGCCCAAAGGCTAGAATTCAGAAGGCTTAATGTTCTCTTCACCTCTGTTCTCTGACATTTTATATTAATGACAACACTTAGAATCCAAAAGCCATCACTGTCTCCCCCATAAAAATTCCAAGTTATTACAACTCCTTGTATATGAGCCCACACCTGTACACAGTAGCAGACTGTCTTCTAGTCTTAGTGGTATAGGCTGGATCTCTAACGCTACATGATTTTATATGTATGACCTTACTCCTAACAATAAGAGGGACTCAACATTTTATATTTGAAATTTTAAGGTCAGTTTATTAAGTTCAATGATGAAAGCTATCAGAAGAATATTCTCCTGAGAATTATTTTTTCTTAGAAAAAAAGAAAGAAAAATCAACACCTCAGCACAGCCACAGATGCTGTGGCAGTCACACCTCTCTGCGGATGCGGATAGTCCATTAGTCAGTCAAATCACTCTCTGGGTCAGCAGGATTGTAGTCCGGATCATCCTCATCATCCTCTAGCTCCAAGTCATCCATTTCCTGGAACAGAGATTCATCTACCTCCACATTGTTTCCAGCTGTAAAAGACAAAACATTTCACCTTCAGTCTTATGCTCAGGAGTAAAAGATGTAACGCACTGGCGATAGCAAACAAACTTCTAAATGTGCCAGCGAGATGCCAATGATGAAATCTGAAACTACTATTGCAAATCATAGTTACAATGATCTAAGCAGCAGAGACACATTTTTAATTTTTTTTTAATGTTTATTTATTTTCGAGAGAAACAGAGTGCGAGCGGGGGAGGGGCAGAGAGAGAGCAAAACACAGAATCCGAAGCAGGCTCCAGCCTCTGAGCTGTCAACACAGAGCCTGACGCGGGGACCTAACTCATGGACCACGAACGAGATCATGACCTGAGCCGAAGCCGAACGCTTAATAGACTGAGCCACTCAGGCACCCCCTTTTTTTAAATGTTTATTTATTTAGACAGAGAGACAGCAAAAGCATGCGCATGAGCGGAGGAGGGGCAGAGAGAGAGGGAGAGAAAGAACCCTAAGCTGGCTCCGCATGGTCAGCACAGAGCCTGATGCGGGGCTCAATCTCACAATCCATGAGATCATGACCTGAGCCAAAATCAAGAGGTGGACATAACTGACTGAGCTACTCAGGCGCCTCAGAAGAGACACATTTTAAAAACAACTTCCTGTTTCCAGTTCAAATTCTAAAAAACCCCATTATAAAAAAAGCCTTCCTAGAATGAGTTATTTATGATGTGGCATTTTATAAGTTGGAGATGATGATATGTCCTGGATTTACAAAGTTGATAATTACTGACAATGGTGCCTATACCAGTTTATCTCTTCCAACAGTGGCAGATACATACATCACCAAACTCAACTCTACTTGCTATTTAATTGATAGGTATAACTTGATCTTCATTCTCACTCAGTTCCCATTATAACTAATAGCATGCCTTTCTCAAATTCCAAATGTCTGAGTCCTACAGGAAGCAATACATAGGCCTTGCATTAATCATCTTTACTTTTCAGTTTGAAGTACATAAAGGTCAGATATTACAGTACTTAAATCACCAAAAATTCTTCATCTTCCTTTCCTATGAGACTCTAGTCCACTGACATTGAGTCTTGCTTCATGCCTATGAGCAACTTAGTAATAAAATACACTTTTGTAGGGGTGCCTGGGTGGCTCATTCGGTTAAGCGTCCAACTTCAGCTCAGGTCATGACCTCACGGTCCACAGGTTTCAGCCCCATGCTGGGCTCTGTGCTGACAGCTCAGAGCCTGGAGCCTGCTTCGGATTCTGTGTCTCCCTCCCTCCCTCCCTCTCTCTCTCTCTCTCTCTCTCTGCCCTTCCCCCACTCATGCTCTCTGTCTCTCAAAAATGAATAGATGTTAAAAACAATTTTTTTTAAGAAAATATACTTTTGTTAAGTACAGGCCAAAGAATAACTCACTCTCTCGGGGAGAGGCAGGGAAGGCTTCCCAGAACAGATGACATCTGAAATATCTTTACAATAAATTTGAACTCACTAAGAAGAAAAGGGGTCAGATAAAGCAACTATAGGTAGAAGTATATGCAAAGGCAGAAAGAAAAATAAGACTTTGAATACTTCTAACCGGAACAAAAGATTCTTGAGGAAAAATATCTAGAGATATCATAAATGAAGGCCAAACAGAAGGACTGTATAGGCCAACCTTTTCCTCTAAGCAACAGAGAATCCTCAAAGGATTTTAAGGAGAGAAGTGTCATGATTACACATGAGTTTTAGGAACGTCAGCTCAGGGGCGGTGACTAAAGGCAGTAAAAGAGAAAGACACTGAAGCAGGGAGACAATGTAAGAAACCACAACACACACCCAGGTAAAAAATGATAAAACCTCCATATCAGGAGGAAACAGCTTTTGGTGAGTGATTGGATATGAAGAGATACTTGATCTGTTAGACACAGGAAGGAGTCAAGAATGAGTGAAGACAGTAAAACTTCTAAGTGTAAGAGAGACTGAGACACACACACAGCTTTTTGGCTCCAGAATTTCTCAATAACAGAGGAGGAAAACAAGCTAGTAACATGCGAGGGGGATAGATGAGGATATCCTTGCTGGGTCTGTTTGTTTGTTTGGGGGGTGGAGGGGAGTTGTTTGTTTGAGACTAACAAATATCCTGGAACCAGAATGCAATAAAATACACAAAACAAAATGCTGAGTGTCCCTAAGGGTCCAGCTCAGGTTAAAAACTATGATTTAGGGGGGAAGGGTTAAGACAGCAGAGCACATGAAGACCCTGAGCTTGTCTCAGTCCTTGAAACACAGCTAGATCAGCACCAAATCATTTTGAACACCTAGGAAATTTATCTGAGGATTAATGCAGCAATCTGCAGAAAGTAACCCACAGAAATTGGCAGGTATGTGGTACAGGAGAGGTGAACTGGGGGAGAGAAAAGCCACGGAAGGTAGGGAGCTATTTTCGCAGAGAGGGAAGAGAAAAAGAAAGGGGGTGAGTGCAGCACATCAGGATTGTGCAAGAAAAGCACTCCCCTGAAAGTAGCTAGAGAGAAAAAGAAAGAGTGAAAATATTCACAGGGGACTGAATAAGAAATCTGTTCACCTAAACCCTTCATGGGGAGAAAGGAGAGGGTGTTTAACCAGGATTCTGTTAACAGTGCAGCGCAGAATCTCAAGTTCCAGAGCTCGGTGCCTGGCATTGTTCTGGTGAGGAAGCAGGGCGAATCCCCAGGAGCAGGCAGTGCAGTCTGAGGGGCCTGTGTCCCACACAGGGATAAGTGTTTCTCCTGCTTGGAGAGCATTTGGTAGCAGCCATACCGCCTCCCCATAAGCAAAAGATCCCAGCAGACCCTGGAGAGCAGTCACAGTCACTGATACTGGGACAAAGACACCAGACTGCAGTGAAAACTGGCCCTAGCTGCGTGTTGCATTTGCCTTAATCTCTGAACCTCTGCAGCCATGCAATCGCACGAACATCTTCTGGGGTAAGCAGGCACCCGGCCATTGCTCAGTGAGACCCTCCTCCAGAGTTAGTGCAGGTCCAAGCCACATGCGGCTTTGAAACACAGTCTAATCTGAGATAAAACTCTGGAGGGAAGTGCCTGCCACCTGGCAGGCAAACAGCCAGGGTAGAGGCAGGAAGTGGACGGAGGCCTGAGATACAGGAGGAGTTTTTGATGGCAGGTTGGTGACAATGCAAAGTTCCCGCGCCAGAGACTGGTGAGCTGGCTGAAGCCAATTCCACTTCCCAGGAGCACCCACACAGATCCACCCCAGTAACCTAAGCAGCACCACCTAGCGGAGAACGGAGCCATTACACCAAGCCCCACCAAATGCCCTCCAAGCACATCCCCTAGAATAGCACAAGCTTCATTGTTGGCTGGTTAGAGTTTCATTAGTGTTTCATTGTTGGATGGTTATAATTTATTTGTTCGTTTTCTTTGTTTCTGTTTTTACTTAAATAGTTCTCTTTTTTCTTACTTTTCTTTCTCTCTCTTAGATGCAGAAAGAGAAAAATTTATTTTTTTATTTTTTTAAATTTTTTATTATGTTTCATTTTCTCTTATTTTATTTATTTTATTACACAAATTGTTTTTCATTTTTAAATTTCTTACTTTTTTTTTCTTTCCCTTTTGTCCCTATTCTATCAAGCCTCTTTCAACAAGCAGACCAAAACACACCTAGGATCTAACTTCCTTTGTTTTTTCTTGTTTTAATTTTATTTCATTAATTTTTCTTCTTCCTCCAAAATGACAAAACAAAGGAATTCACCCCAAAAGAAAGAACAGGAAGAAATAGCAGCCAGGGACTTAACACATATATGTTAGAGCAGAAATCAATGATATCGAAATCAAAAAAACAGTATAACGGATCAATGAAACCTGGAGCTGGTTCTTTGAAAGAATTAACAAAATTAATATGCCCGTAGCCAGAGTGATCAAAAGCAAAAGGAAAGGACCCAAATAAATAAAATGAAGAATAAAAGAGAAGCGATTACAACCAACACTGCATAAATATAGACAAGAGACTATCATGAGCAGTTTATATGCCAACAAATTGGGCAATCTGGAAGAAATGGACAATTTCCTAGAAACATATAAACTACCAAAACTGAAACGGGAATAGAAAATTTGACAGACCCATAACCAGTAATGAAACAGAATTAGTAATCAAAAATATCCCAACAAACAAGAGTCCAGGGCCAGATGGCTTTCTAGGGAATTTTACCAAACATTTAAAGAAGAGTTAATACCTATTCTTTTGAAGCTGTCCCAGAACATAGAAATGGAAGGAAAACTTCCAAACTCACTCCACAAGTCCACCATTACCTTGATTCCAAAACCAAAGACCCCACTACAAAGGAGAACCACAGACCAATTTCCCTGATGAACATGGATGCAAAAATTCTCAACAATATACTAGCCAACTGGACCCAATAATACATTAAAAGAATTATTCACCATAATCACGTGAGATTTATTCCTGGGATGCAGACATATCAATATCTAGAAATCAATCAACATGATACATCACATTAATAAAAGAAAGTATAAAAACCACATGATCCTCTCAAGAGATGCTGAAAAAGCATTCAACAAAATACAGCATCCTTTCTTGATAAAAACCCTCAATAAAATAGGGATAGAAGGATCATACCTCAAGATCACAAAAGCCATATAGAAAAGACCCACTGCTAATATCATCCTCAACAGGGAAAAACCATGAGCTTTCACACTAAGGTCAGGAACACAACAAGGATATCCACTCTCACCACTGTTATTCAACATAGTGTTGGAAGTCCTAGCCTCAGCAATCGATCAACACAAAGAAATAAAAGGCATCCAGATTGGCAAGGAGGAAGTCAAAATTTCACTCTTTATAGACAACATGATACTCTATGTGGAAAACCCAAGACTCCACAAAAAAAAAAAAAAAAAAAAAAAGCTAGAACTGACACATGAATTCAGCCAAGTCACAGGATATAAAGTCAATGTACAGAAATTGGTTGCATTTCTATACACCAATAATGAAGCAGCAGAAAGAGAAATCAAGGAATCAATCTCATTTACAATTGCACCAAAAAACATCAAATACCTAGGAATAAACCTAACCAAAGAGATGAAAAATCTATACATTAGAAAACTATAGAGAGCTTATGAAAGAAACTGAAGACACAAAGAGATGGAAAAAACATTCCATGCTCATGGATTGGAAGAATATTGTTAAAATGTCGATACTACCCAAAATAATCTACATATTCAATATAATCCTATCAAAATAACACCAGCATTCTTCACAGAGCTAGAACAAACAATCCTTAAATTTGTATGGAACCAGAAAAAGACCCCAAAGTAATGCTGAAAAAGAAAATCAAAGTTGGAAGCATCACAATTCCAGACTTCAAGATGTATTACAAAACTGTAATCACCAAGACAGTATGGTACTAACACAAAAATAGACACATGGATCAATGGAACAGAATAGAGAACCCAGTAATGGACCCACAAACATATGGCCAACTAATCTTTGACAAAGCAGGAAAGAATACCCAATGGAAAAAAAAAACAGTCTCTTCAGCAAATGGTGTTGGGAAAACTGGACAGCGACATGCAGAAGAATGAACCAGGACCACTTTCTTACACTATACACAAAAATAAACTCAAGATGGACGAAAGATCTAAACGTAAGACAGGAAGCCATCAAAATCTAAAGAAGAAAGCAGGCAACAACCTCTTTGACCTTGGCCACAGCAACTTACACGTCTCCCGAGGGAAGGGAAACAAAAGCAAAAATGAACTATTGGGACCTCATCAAGATAAAAAGCTTCTGCACGGTAAAGGAAACCATCAGCAAAACTAAAAGGCAATTGACGGAATGGGAGAAGATATTTGCAAATGACAAAGCAGGTAAAGGGTTAGTATCCAAAATCTATAAAGAACTGATCAAACTCAACACCCAAAAAACAAATAATCCAGTGAAGAAACAGGCAAAAGACATGAACAGACACTTTTTCCAAAGAAGACATCCATATGGCTAACAGACACATGAAAAGATGCTCAACATCACTCATCACCAGGAAAATACAAATCAAAACCACAACAAGATATCACCTCACGGCTGTCAGAATGGCTAAAATTAACAACTCAGGCAACAGATCTTGACAAGGATGCGGAGGAAGAGGAACTCTTTTGCACTGCTGGTGGGAATGCAAACTGGTGCAGCCACTCTGAAAAACAGTATGGAGGTTCCTCAAAAAATTAAAAATAGAATTACCCTACGACCCAGCAACTGTACTAGGTATTTATCCAAAGGATACAGGAGTGGTGTTTCGAAAAGGCACATGTTTACAGCAGTACAATCAACAACAGCCCAAATATGGAAAGAACCCAACTGTCCATCAACTGATGAATGGATAAAGATGTGGTGTACACATGTGTGCGCGCGCGCACATACACACACACACACACTGGAATATTATATGGTGATCAAAAAGAATGAAATCTTGCCATTTGCAACAATGTAGATGGAACTAGACTGTATTATGCTAAGCAAAATAAGTCAGTCAGAGAAAGACAAATATTGTATGATTTCACTCATATGTAGAATTTAAGATACAAAACAGATGAACATAGGGAAGCAAAAATAATATAAAAACAGAGAGTGAGACAAACCATAAGAGACTCTTAAATACAGAGAACTGAGGATTTCTGAAGGGGCGTTGAGTGGGGGGAAGGGCTAAAGGGGTGAGGGACAATAAGGAGGACACTTGTTGGGATGAGCACTGGGTGTTATATGCAAGTGATGAATCACTAAATTCTACTCCTGAAATTATTATGATACTGTATGTTAACGAACTTGGATTTAAATTAAAGATAAATAAAATAAAAAGAAACATGATTTAGCAGGGAGGCCACAACAAAATTTTTTTTTAATTTTTTTAGAAGTTTGTTTATTTTTTGAGAGAGAGAGAGAAAGTACAAATAGGGGAGGGACAGAGATAGAATCCCAAGCAGGCTCCAGACTGTCAGCATGGAGTCCACTGTGGGGCTCGAACTCACAAACCATGAGATCATGACCTGAGATCATGATCTGACCCGAAGTCAGATGCTTACCTGACTGAGCCACCCCAGGGGTACCTCAACATTGCTTCTTAACCTTTTCCAGGAGCTAGTCCAGGAACAAGGTTGAAAGACCAGAAGCTGTAGTACCCAACTGGCAAGACAGGCATGAAGAAGGCTAATGAAGTGAAGAACTCTAGGATGCTATCAGAAGTGTGACTGTGTATTGAGCCCAGTTTAAGAAACACACAAAGGCCATAAGCTCTAGGAGGGCAGGGAAATTTGTCGATATTGCTATATCCTCAGCAGCCAGGACAATGCTTAGCTTATACTAGGGGTGCAATAAATATCTGTGTATGGATGAATAATGGATGGACAGAAAAATGAAAAGGAGTAAAGTCTAAGATAAAAAGAAGAAGGAAAGCACAAGGAACTAAATGTTCCAGATAGTAAGAATTGTATGAAATTTAAGATTTTTGGTTAGAAGGCATGAGGAGTTTCAGATTTGAGGTTTTTATAAAGTCCCATGGCCATGAAATACAGTTTCCACAGATTTCTGATACTAGAAATTTGAGTAAATCGGGTGTTACAGAGGCCTGGTTTACTAGTTATTAGAGGTGAATGTAACCATAGCTATTTATGGCTATCTTTGATGCTGTTTAACTTACCAGAAAACTTTAAAAAATACATTGCTATAGGTTAGTGTATAAATTGATAAAACATTACAATTTATTCTTCAAAATGTATTTGACTATAGTCTTTGGAGAAAAATTTTACACTAAGTTAGAACTTTGATTTTCATGGTTTAATATTAAAAATAGTGGATTACACACACATGGAATTTTAGCATTATCTTACCATCCTCCAAAAACTGGATATCAGATGTGTCAAGATTATGGTCTGTTTCAAACAGCTGTTTCCCTAAAAGAAATAAGTATGTTTAATTTGAACATACCTTTCCTCTATGTTCCATAGTTTCCCATGTTTCCAAATTTTCCTCCATCTTCCCAAACCCTTTAAAAAGTATACTAATCCAAGAAAACAAGTCTGAAAACTTATTTTTGTAACTTCTAAGAAATGTATCAACTCAGTAAGTAGCTAAGAAGCATGTGATATGTATTTGCATTAAAATGGAAGAAGTGAAAACCCAGTCTGCTTTAGAGTCCTAGAAAAACAAATGCATTGGACTCTACCACTCTTAATGCCTGTCAGATTCTGAAGGTCATATAGCAGCTGTATCTCATGATCTATCCACTGTAATATTTAGATCAAAGATAAGCCATAAAAATTAATTATAATTATAAACAAAGAAATATCATCATGTACACAGAATGCTTTCTTTTTGTCCTAGATCCCTAAGTACATTCTTTTCTTAAAGATATTTGTCTATGTGATCATCTTGCTGTGTAAGAATTAGATAACTGGAGGGAAAGTCTGGGGGAGGGAGTCTCATACCACTTAATTTATTTTTTCCTGCTTGCTCTTCTTCTTTCATTCGTTTCTTTTTAATTTCCAAGAGTTCTGCATCAAACTTGGCCTTCCAACTTAAGAAATTCTCAATTGTAACAGGAGTGCCATGAAATAATTGCTTAGAAAATAAAAAAGACATGTGGCCAGATGAGACATTTATAATTCATAACAGAATTGTAACTTATAAAAAAATAATGTATAGTTCTCAATTTTACCTGCATGAGCTCTACTAACCTTTAATAACTGATTATTAATTAATTACTCATGCTATGTAACCAATGCAGTGAGGGACTTCTAACATTTTACTTAGTAAAGCCTAAATAAAATTTACTTTTATTTTGTGATTGCCAAAACATGTACTGAAATTTCCAAAAACAAAAACAAAACCAAGCCCACCAACTAACCAAAACAAAACAAAACAAAACAAAAAAAACAGATTAAAAGAATAATGAAAGAAAACCCAGCTTTATAATATACCTTTTCAGCTTCCTCCGCTTCTTTTTCTTTTTGTTTCTTTTCTTCTTCTCTTCTAGTTTTTATTTGATCTACTATTTCATTTAATTTTTCTTGCACAGCTGTCACTAAAGTAAAGATCATCACCATACCAAGATTTTCTTCTGCCTATGTAACCAAAAGAAACAAAACAAAGGTTGTAGTGAGAAACATGCTTTTCAGAAAAATTTAAAAAATTAAACAATGAAAAATATTTCATTGTTATCACTAAATCCCATACATTTATAATATGATTACTAATTCAGTTGCACCATAAGTTCGGACACTTGGATAAATGATCATTTAAGAAGTGAGCACAGATATACATGTAGATGAATAATTATATATTAAATTTTAAAAGATACGTAATTTGCTACAACTAACCTAAAACAGACATTTTACTAAATTCTGTTAAATAATCACAAATGTAAGTAGAATTCAGAAAACATTTTCCTACAGCAGCTAGTAATATGAGTTTTCTAGCATATTTTCATGATTTTAGATCTTTTGAGGTACTTTAAGAGCTATGGGAATAAACTGAACTTTGAGGCCAAAGTGATTTTCTAATATACAATAATAAAGAATGTAGGTACTTTTGTGATTTATCTTTACCTACCTTTTTTTTCTTCAGTTTGACATGGCTTAAAATCAAATATAAAAGCTCTCCAACTCATGAAAGGGGTCTACAGTTGCCCTTAAACAATACAGGTTTGAATCGCATGGGCCCACTTACATGCAATTTTTGTTTTCAATAAATACAGTATAGTACTGTAAATGTATTTTTTCTTCCTTATAACTTTCTTAATAAAATTTTCTATAGCTTATTGTAAGAATACAGTATGCATGTAGTACATATGTCATACAAAATATGCATTAATTGACTATTTATGTTATAGTTAAAGCTTCCTGTCTGTTAATAGTTTGGGGGGAGTCCTAAGTTACACGCAGATTTTCGACTGTGTGGAAGGTCAGTGACCCTAACCCTCTGTGTTGTTCAAGGGTCAACTGCAATTCAAAACTATCCGGAAGGTGGTCATTTCAAAGCAGAATAAAATAAAACAAGATACCTTGCTTATCCACAGAAACAAGACACACATGCAAAAAAAAAAAAAAAAAAAAAAAAAAAAAAAAAAAAAAAAATCCAAAATATACAAGCCAGAACCTTAATCCTAGAAGCAGAAGAGATTTCCAAACATTCCTTTGGCAGGCTGGACTCAGCAGCATCTGAGTAGGTATTTCATCTCCTGGGCCCTCTGTGAATACAAGGCTTCAAGCCAGCTTCTCTTCCCTGGAGCTTTTCTTATGGTGTGTCTGTCCATGCTAACTATTCTAAATCTGACACTAAACAAACCTCTCTCCCAAAGACCAAATCCATATTAAAACTACCCAGTGGACAGCAATATGATGTCCCAAAGGCATGTCAACACTGAAACCATCATCTTCTCCAAAAAACCTATTTGGGTTCTCTAACTCAGAGAACCAACCATCCACCCGGCATGAACACTCACATCACATCATAAATTCTATCACCACCTCTAATCTATTCTTAAATATCATTTAAGTCTGCCTACTGTCCTCTATCAGCACGGTTATTACCCTAACCCAGGACACCATCAACTTCAACTTGGAATATTACAAGAAAATCCTAACAGGTTTTCTTAAAACCTGTGGTCTTGTCACCCCTGACATCAACTTCTCTGGCCACTCAGTACACACCCAAAACTGATCTTGTCAGTCTCTTCGTTAAAACCCCTCAATAGGGGCGCCTGGGTGGCGCAGTCGGTTAAGCGTCCGACTTCAGCCAGGTCACGATCTCGCGGTCCGGGAGTTCGAGCCCCGCGTCGGGCTCTGGGCTGATGGCTCGGAGCCTGGAGCCTGTTTCCGATTCTGTGTCTCCCTCTCTCTCTGCCCCTGCCCCGTTCATGCTCTGTCTCTCTCTGTCCCAAAAATAAATAAACGTTGAAAAAAAAAAATTAAAAAAAAAACAAAAACCCTCAATAGTTTCCCAAACGCACCGGGAGCAAGACCATAGTTTTAAAATAGTTCAAAAGACCCTTAGGGAATGAATCGCTTTAGTTCCATCATATAGTATCAATAACCGCAAATTTCTAAGCTCAAGAAATTTAGTATGACTGAAGTTCTGGAAGGAAATAATGAGCTCTTCTCTCTCACTTACATGACACTTAACAAGCTTGCTCCTCTACCTTAAAACTCTACTCTTTATTGCCTGGCAAACTCTTCCTCTTGAAAGCTTCTCCAGTGCCTCAAGCCTATGTCCACTCTTATAATCTTGTACTTCACCCATCACAGCACTTTTCACACAGAATAATAATTTCCAATGTGCTAGTCCACATTCCTCACCAGAACATAAAATCTATTATAGGGAGGACTGTGTCTGCCTTAAGTCGCTTAATCTAATGCTTAATACATTTCAAAAACAAATCCCAGTAGGATCTCTTTTTTAACAACCTAAGTATTCCAATAGAAAAGCAAAAAAAGGGGACATGTGGGTGGCTCAGTTGGTTGAGCGTCCGACTTTAGCTCAGGTCATGATGTCACAGTTCGTGAGTTCAAGTCTTGCATGGGGTTCACGGCTGTCAGCACAGAGCCTACTTCGGACCCTCTGTTCCCCCCCCCCACCGCCGTCCCTCTCTCATTCATGCTCTCCCTCTCAAAAATAAACATTAAAAAAAGAAAAGAAAAGCAAAAAAAGAATCATTCATGGAACTAGAAAACTAGAAGTCACACAACAGATTTCCCTATCACTACTAACTAAAGAATTTCAAATTATGATTCTAAACTATCTTCCATCTTGTCATCATTTTTTCTTTCCAAATGAAAAAATCTAATGTTAGCAGATGGAGGCAGACACCTCAAGGGCTACAATGAGATCATAACATGGCACAATCATTCTGAAGGTCAATTTGGCAGTGTGTATAAAATTAAGTAGGCATAACCTTTAATCCAGTAATCTTACTTATAGAAAACACTGAGCTAGTATACTCATCAATAATATACTCTTTTCATCTATTCAAAAAATAGCTAAGTGTCTACTATGTGCCAGGCACTAAGGATTCAATGGAGACTCTGCTCTAAGGATTTAAGCACCTGGGTGGCTCAGTCAGTTAAGCGTCCGACTTCGGCTCAGGTCATGATCTCACGGTTTGTGAGTTTAAGCCCCATGTCGGGCTCTGTGCTGACAGCTCAGAGCCTAGAGCCTACTTTGGATTCTGTGGCTCCCTCTCTCTCTGTCCCTCCCCCACTCACGCTCTGTCTCTGTCTCTCAAAAGATGAATAAACGTTAAAAAAAAAATTTAAGGGGTGCCTGGGTGGCTCAGTCAGTTAAGCATCCGACTTAAGCTCAGGTCATGATCTCACAGCTCGTGGGTTCAAGCCCCACGTCAGGCACTGTACTAACAGCTCGGAGCCTGGAGCCTGCTTCGAATTCTATGTTTCCCTTTCTATCTTCCCCTCCCTCACTCGTGCTCTCCTCTCTCTCTCTCAAAGGTAAACATTAAAAAAAAATTAACAACAAAAAATTTTTTAAAAAGAATGTTCAAAGACTTAAATATTAAATCAGGCAAAAATGAGAAGTAATTAAGTTGTTTCAAAAAAGATGTGTATAATTACACATATAGTGAAATTCTATGCGGTTATCAAAAATGATTCATATACATGTTTACTTAAATGGAAAGATACCCACATATATTGTTATGTGAAAAAAAGGATATTATGATACATTATGTATAGAATGATTTAAACTGGGGTAGAAGAGAGGTATTATGAATATAAGCATAAGAAAAAAGTCTGGAACTATATCACACCAAAATGTTTTTTTTTATTATTTTTTTAAAAAAAAATTTTTTTTTTCAGCGTTTATTTATTTTTGGGACAGAGAGAGACAGAGCATGAACGGGGCAGGGGCAGAGAGAGAGGGAGACACAGAATCGGAAACAGGCTCCAGGCTCTGAGCCATCAGCCCAGAGCCTGACGCGGGGCTCGAACTCACCGACCGCGAGATCGTGACCTGGCTGAAGTGGGACGCTTAACCGACTGCGCCACCCAGGCGCCCCGATCACACCAAAATGTTAATAGGTAGTTATACCTCACTGGTAAGATGAAGAGTATTTTTAATTTTCTTCTTCATGAGTTTCTGTATTTTCTGGAGCTTTAATAATATGAATTTATTATTTTGATAACTAAAAATCAATACTATTTTGAGAGAAAAAGTACAAATATTCCCTCAGTACATCTGATCTCAGCTAAGTAGGAGAAAGAGATCAAAACTTTTCTGAAAGGAAGGAGCTGGAGTATAAAAATATAAAACACACAGAAAGCAATCACTCAGATCAAATAACTTACATTAGTATATGACTGAATACAAGCAAGCATGTATCCCAGGTTCTCTGCAATGTCTTAAAATGAAGCATTTTAAGCCAAATATTAGAATTAGTATAATTTCATACTGAGTGGCAGAGTGAACACAGCCCAGGATAAGCATAAATTCATGTTTAATATATCTTCTTTTACTTTTCATTCTCTAATAGCTCCAGATATTTTTCAAATATCAGCATTTAGAGGACAAACAGTCCTTGAAATATACCAGTCACATTTAAGGTATAGACAGGGCTTCTGTCAACTCTTGTTAGAAGAAACAAACAGTACTAGGACTTCTGTTTATAACATGGTGGAGTTAAGATTTTATTTGTCCTCCCTACTTCCTACTTTGAAGAACCCGTGAAAACTCTTTACCCAAGCAAGAGAGAGCTTTAAATACTGGTTAAAACCAGACTGCAGGTAGCCTATCCCACCATAGAACTAACCAAGAACTTTCCAGTACCCATTTTTTCTTCCATACACCCACGCCCCCCACCCCCACCTCAGAGGGATCATAAACCCTTGTTGCTGCTTATAAGCTTGGGGAGAAGGAAAGATAAGAAGAAAACAAAACAAAACAATCACCAGTCCTCATCCCAGATTACAAGCAACTAGCCTGCAACAGGTCAGAGGGGTTGGGAATTTTAGTTTTTTTTAAAGTCAGAATTTTTAACCATACATGGGACTGGAAATTCTGGGAACCACATCAAAACTGCATTTAAACTTAAAGTACCTATTAGATACTTTATTAACTAAAAGTCATGAGGGGACACCTGGGTGGCTCAGTCAGTTAAACGTCCCACTTCAGCTCAGGTCATGGTTTCTTGGTTCGTGGGTTCGAGCCCACATCAGGCTCACTGCTGTCAGTGCAGAGCCAGTTTTCAGATCCTCTGTCCCCCTCTCTCTCTGCCCCTTCCCCCCACATGCATTCACTTGCTCTCTGCCTCAAAAATAAAGAAACATTTAAAAATATACTTTATAAGTCATGAGGCTGACTGGGTTTCAAACCAGGATATAGCCACAACTTTTCTTACTCAAATTTTAAATGTATAATGAGACACAAAAACTAAAAATGTGTGTGTGTGTGTGTGTGTATATATATATATAAACAGATACATCACAAATTCTCCCTGTTCAGTGTACTGGTTATACATATTTAATAGCATTTTCTAACTCTTAAAATTAATGTATATTCTTTAATGCCAGTTAAAAAAAAAATGCTATTACAAAACTTATTTCCTTACCTGTAATGCTAATAGTTTTAAAATGTCTGAGACATCATTATCTTCTAGATTTTCCTGGGAGAATATTTCATAAAGAGGGGCTTCATCTGGGTATTTTTCACTGTATGTAAACTTGAGGGTAGTCTGGACAGCTAAAGACATAAGAGTTTGAAAATGAATCTCTTACAATGTAAAGTGCAGAGAGGTCACCATCTTTGTTGAATCAATCATTAATTTACAATGTGTCAATGAAAAGTAGCACAACAGATTTTCCTGCAAAGAAAAACAAGGCTACTATGAAATCAGACAGATAATCTAGGATAAGTAACATATACCACAAAGGTAAGTGAAAATAAATCATGGGAATAAAAAAAATCACCTCTAACACATGAAATACATTTATTACTTACGAGTATTTTACCATATTGCATGTCTAAGAAAGAGAATGAATAAAAGCCTCTCTTTTTGAAACCCTCCTTGGGGCTCCTGGGTGGCTCAGTCGGTTGAGCATCTAACTTCGGCTCAGATCACGATCTTGTGGTTTGTGAGTTCAAGCCCCGTGTTGGGCTTTGTGCTGACAGCTCAGAGCCTGAAGCCTGCTTTGGATTCTCTGTTTCCCTTTCTCTCTGCACCCAACTCCAACTCACACTCTGTCTCTCTCTCCCTCTCAAAAATAAATATTAAATAAATAAATCCTCCTTAAGACAAACAAAAGGCACAGAATATAACACACAGAAAAAGTACTACCTAACAACGTGGATGGAACGAGAGTATATTATGCTAAGCAAAATAAGTCAGAGAAAGACAAATCTCATATGATTTCACTCATATGTAGAATTTAAGAAAAATAGATGAACATAGTGGAAGGGAAGGAAAAATAAGATAAAAACAGAGAGGGAGACAAACCATCAGAGACTCTTAAATATAGATAACAAACTGGGGGTTGATAGAGAGGAGGTGGGGGGGGATGGGCTAAATGGGTGATAGGCATTAAGGAGGGCACCTGTTGGGATGAGCACTGGGTGTTATATATAAGTGACGAATCACTAAATTCTACTCCTGAAACCAACATACACTGTATGTTAACTAACTTGAATCTAAAACAAAACAAAAACAAACAGAAAAAAAGAAGAAGTACTAACTTGGGCTCATTGTCAGGCCCTACCAGAGCCAGTTCCCAGGGCAGAAGATCTGGTGTTAGCCCTGGAGTCTTTATTTCTATCTGCACAATGCTAGCAGGGCATTGTTAAGGGGTTGCTGCTAGATGACAAGGTTTTGAACTGGATGGTTTGAGAGGTTGTCTGAGACACTTTCAACCTGACTCATCTATACATTGTCACTTCTTTTCACCTGTCTCATGCATACATCTGACACTTGTATCGGAGTGAGATTCTCACAGGCACATCAGTGCAACGTATCTCTCTACAGCCCAGTCTGGTGAATTCTCAATTCCACCAGGCAATTTGCAACTAAGCAGCAACTTAACATTCTGTATTAAAACTTATTAATCACAATGATCCTTTGTCTATACTTTGGCTTTCTTATAACTTACATTTTAATTTTTTTTTAAGTTTATTTATTTTTGAGAGAGAGAGAGGCAGAGCACAAGTGGCGGAGGGGCAGAGACAGAGGGAGACACAGAATCTGAAGCAGGCTCCAGGCTCTGAGCTGTCAGCACACAGCCCAACGTGGGGCTCAAACTCATGAACCGTGAGATCATGACCGGAGCTGAAGTCGGACACCCAACCATCTGAGCCATCTGAGATACGCCATAACTCACATTTTGATTATTAAAACCTAATTTTGATAATTTTAACTCAAATCCAGATTCCTCTCCATGAAAGGGAAAAAGAAAAACCTTGAAATATGCAAGTTTGAGATTTTCTTTTAATTTTTGTGTATGATGTCAAAAAGGAATTTTATGAGTCAACGGATATAAGAAACACCGTTATCAGGTCAGTAAGGATACAGTGTCTTTTGGCATTTTCTCTTTTTTTAATTAACATATTTCTAATTTTATTGTTAGAATAAGAACTTTTTAAAACATGTATTGATTTTACTATATGATGTAATAGATATTCATTATAGAAAATTTAGAAATACATTAAGGGAAAAATAAAATCAATAATAATCCCACCATCAGAAAGAGATCACTGTTTCCTTTTGGGGATATTTAAAGTATCATAGAAGTATTTTTTAATGTTTATTTATTTGGAGGTGGGGGAGAGGCAGAGAGAGAGACAGAGAATCTCAAGCAGGCTCCACGCCCAGAGCAGAGTCCGACATGGGGCTTGATCTCACGTCCGCGAAATCATGACCTGAGCCGAAATCAAGAGTCGGAGACCCAACTGACAGCCACCCACGCACCCCACCTTAGAAGCATTTTTAAAAAGATAAAGTATCTTCTATGTATTTATTTACATTTCAAACAAAATATAAAAGGATACTCATGTTTTTGAGATTCTATACATAAAACCCATATATATAAATACATATATAAGTAAATGACTGTATCCAACATCCTTTTAATTCAGACTTTAGTAATATCTCGGTGCTAATCTCATTTTCAATTGTACAAGACAGATTTAGAGTTATCAAATGATACCACTATTTGAGTGGTATCATTGTAGTTGTATCAAATGATACCACTAAAATTACTGACTGTTCATGGAAGTGGTAGAATTTTAATTGACTAACTTAATGTTAAAAAAAAAAAAATCCTTGGGGTTAACACCAACTTACATGAAGTTTTTACCAAATTCCAATATTAACTGAACTGCACCAAAAGTGTAAATGAACTTCAGATGCTCCCCCAACATCTGCCACGTTTAAATCAATTTAATTTTAATTTATTGGTTTTATAGCTGCTTTGTCTTAGTTCTACAGTTGGCTTTTATCTGGCTTTATGTATATACGCATTTAAACATCAGTACAACACCCATCCTAAAAAGAGAGAGAAAAACATGAAGAGAGATATTTATTCAGTCTATTTTATAACAGCAAAAGTCCAATAAGCAATCTAAATGCCCAGAGAGGAAAAACAATCATGGAAAAATAAGTCGCTCAATGGAATACCACATAATCACTGAAATATGTGTGCATTCGAAGTCTTGTTTAGGGCTATAATCCTGACTACATACAATCCAGGACTACATTCCTGAGAGTGAGTTAGGAAAACCATAAGTATTTTTGGTTGGACTTACTTTCATCATTTTCTCCAGCCTCAGATGTCACAGTAATGGTGAAACTGGGTGGATTTTCTGATAATACTGTAAGAAAATATACACAGAGATTAAGTTATTAAGATGCTTCCTAAGGCAAATGTTTTTATTTATTAGCAAAATATCACTACCAGGTTCTGGAAACATCCCAGTCTGTAATTCCACTTTCACAAATACAGACTAAACAGAACATTCAAATGATAAAACACTCATAAATTTTCTATTTAAATCTAGGGTTACCTTTAATTTGGAAAAAAAAAAATACCTATAGTAGATACACTCTTGGAGTTTTATCAAACCAATTAAAGTAATTTACCTTTTATTTCAAAATTTCCATCTATACATAGAAAATTGTATCCTAAAAACTTCCAAAATAGAATGACAAAAAAAGTTTGATGTTTTCATCAGAAACTACCCACTGATATTCAGTATTATCACTAATTTTTAAACTTATAGACTCTAAGATATAATTCAGAATCTCCATGACAAACAGTAAATATTAATTTGTTAAAGTTTATGTTTTCTACCTCTTTCTTCCCCATCATCCCTAGAACCAAACTTTATTCATTCACCAATTATTGAGTCTCTACCATCTTTCACCGAATTACAAAATGAGCCATGAATCCAACATCAAATTGTTTACAATTTGTTAAGCAAGTCAAGACATGCAAATCAACATTTATATAAATAAGGAAGTGTTATATACCATTTTATAGCCTGATGCCTACTTGATACTACAGTATCTGTTTACATCTCTTCCCCCACTAGAATACTATACTATGAGAGCTCCTAGATCAGTGCCTGGCAGATCCAGAAATTCAATAAATTCCGGCTAAACAACAGCACTAAAACAATGGAATGAAAGTTGGAAAGCAAAATCAAATTAAATTTATATTCAGAAACATTAGAAGAGTAAACAAGAAAAATCCAGGCCACCTGTGATTGCTGCTGAGCCCCTGAGAAAAGCCTGTGCCTCACTCCAGCCCTGAGAAGCACTGGCCCCTGTCAAGGCTGGTAGCAGCTCAACAAACTCTTTCTGAAGTGAAAGGCCAAGGAGATCTCTGAAGAAGTCACCAAGGAAACTACTCAGCTTTTCCTACTCAAGAACTTCTGAAGCCTTGCTAGTTATTCATGATCAATAAAGTTTTCAAGACATATGCCTTCATTTTAATTGAAGTTTAAAAGTACTGTACTTGAAGCACTGATGAACACCTAAGATTACTATAAAAGCATTTGTCAAGAAGATAAGCCTCTCTGGACTCAAATTTTTTTTTAATGTTTACTTATTTTTGAGACAGACACAGACAGAATGTGAGTGTGTTAGGGGCAGAGAGCAAGGGAGACACAGAATCCGAAGCAGGCTCCAGGCTCTGGGCTGTCAGCACAGAGTCCGACGCGGGGCTCAAACTCGCAATCTGTGAGATGGTGACCAGAGCCGAAGTCGGACACTCAACCAACTGAGCCACCCAGGCGCCCCTCTGGACTCAAATTTATTTTAATAGGCCTCAGATAGTCCAGCCCATGCTAAAAAGTCCCTGAAAGTTAATTATAATAAAGCTTTAATAATAGGATTGACTCTACTTTTTTTTTGACAAATGTGTGCAAAACATATTAGATATATTTCATTCCTATTTCTTTCCATGACCAACTTTAGCATTTACATGTCATAAAATGTAAACATAACAACTATAGAAATAAGGGTTCAACCCAATGATATCCCAACTTATTACCATTTTTAGGACTCTATTAGGCTATAATTTAAGGGTTTCCTAGTAACAACAGCTAACATTTATTAAGCATTACTTTGTGCCTGTTATACTACGCATTTACATAAAGATCCTTTAATTCTTACACCAAGACCATGATTCTATAATGTTACCGTATTTCACCAAATTTAAGATGCCACCAAGTATGAGATGCACCCTACTTTATGTACTAAGAAAGAAAGATTGGCCAATTAAACTACAATATGTAATTGATTATAAGACAAAATTCATATTTCAGAGATGTTAAAACATAAAAATGTCTTACAGCCAATTAAATATAGCATCATCCCAATTTTATAGATGTGGAAACTGAGATAAAAGAGCCTTTAAATAATCTGCCCAAGGTTATTCAGCTAGCAACTGGAAGAACTGAATAGACAATAGTGAGTGTCATGTAAAAAGAAAATATTTTTTTCAGCTGACAAATTCCAAAGAAGTCATTTGAGCTAGGCTGTGAATTAAGGCATACTGGTAAGTAAAGATGTCGAAAAATGTAGGCAACAGTAACACAGCAGCAAGGGCATAATGAGGGAAAGCTTAAAGAATACATATGGAACAAGAAATTATTCCATTTGGTGAACGTATACGTGGTGAAAACTAGTTAAAAATACAGTTGATGTGCTCGCTTCGGCAGCACATATACTAAAAAAATACAGATGAAAGTTTCATTGTGGACAATAACAATTTTTTTTTGCAGCAGCAGTATGGTCAGAATTGTACTTCTAAATGTAGGAAGATAAGTCTAGCAACAGAGCATAAATTGGAAGGACAGAAACAAGACTAGAGGCAGGATGAAAGTAGAGAGCTATTAAAATCATGCCAGCAAGGTTAATGAGGTTCAGAACTAGGTCAGCAGCCATGGGAATAGCAGGAAACAGGGAGGACTCTAAGATGGTGATAAATGACATTCCGAATTTGCAGTCAGAGGATGGTAGTGCCACTAATAAAAACAAAAAAATACAAAAGAAAAATCAGAGGTGATATATTTAAATGACACAGGGAACTTTCAACTGGAGACAGTGAGTATGCAATATGCAATCAGAAACGGGCAAATGGAGCTAGACAGTTGAGTTTGAATTTAATTTGGGGTCATACACACAGAGGTGATAGCTAAAGCCATTAGACTAAATGAGATCACCAGAGAGAAAATAGAGAAACAGGGCCAACACCAGCTTTGTAAGGAATGCTAAATTTGAGAAACACAAGAGGAATAAGTGCTAGAGAGAAAAAGCAAAGCAGCAACCATGAGAGGTCAAGACAAACTCAAGGTAAGTCTATTTTGTGAAGCCACTCCAACTACTGAGATCCAGGTCTAGCATGGCAGTGTCTACAAAGTGTACCCTATGTGTCTGTGTAGCTCTGTCAGGAGGAAAGGGGTGATGGACCCCACTGGCCCTACAAGATCAGATCTAAATCCCTAACAAGGCCCTCTGTAATCTGGCCTCTGCTTCCCCGACAGCTCTCACTTTCCATGACTCTCACTTCTTATTTATGTTCTAGTAATACAAAGCCACTCTTGCTTTGAATGCATTTGCTTTCACAGAGTCCTGCTTCTGCACATGCTGTGCCCCATCCCCCAGTTCCATTCACTTGTTAGCTCCTCATCACCCATCAGTTCTCCAAAACAATCAAGAATCTCCGCTTTTCTTAATGCTCTGGCTGCATGCCATATATTCCTCCAGGAAAGAATCATCACACTATGTTGTAAATTACTTATCTGATGTCTTTTCCCATTAGACTGAGATTCTAACAATGTATACAATAAATATTTGGTAAATGAGGACTTGGGGATGCTAGCAAGAACATCACTGAACTGCCTGACCTTGGGAAAAATATAGAATAAGGTAGCAAGACAGATAAGAAGCTGAAAAATTCTTAATCCATGAGATATCATAGAGGCATGTTCAGTAAAAGAGCTGGAATGAAGAACTGCAGGGGTACAAAGTTTATGGACAGAAAGAGGAATTTCTGAGGCCAGTCTAAAGATGGTATTTACATGCTCCCCTGCAGTTGAAGGAAATGGAAATCAAAACTGTTCAGGCGCCTGGGTGGCTCAGTCGGTTGAGTGTCTGGCTTCGGCTGCGGTCGTGATCTCATGGTTTGTGAGTTCGAGCCCTGCGTCGGGCTCTGTGCTGACAGCTCAGAGCCTGGAGCCTGCTTCTGATTCTTTCTCCCTCTCACTCTACTCCTCCCCCAACTCATGCTCGCTCGCTCTCTCTCTCTCAAAAATAAATAAACATTAAAAAAAAAAGACAAGGAATTATGAAGCCACGTCATTAAAAAAATCAGCAACTAAGATGGTAAATTTCTAGTAAAAAGCATCTTATATTTGTTGTAACAGTTATAGAATATTTGCACATACATTACTCCCCATTAAACACATAAGAAACCAAAGCTTGGAGAGGTTATATGATTTGTCCAAAGACACAGAGCTAATAATATCCACTACACGAAGCTGCCATTACAGAAAAAAAAAAAAAAAAAATGTGATCCAGGAACAACAAAACATATTGGAGAACGCTACTAATATCTCCCAATATCTACTCACCTCATCTTCTAGTTATACCATTTTTAACTGAGCATATTAACCACCCAGAATAAAGACTACATTTCCCAGCCTCCCTTCCAGTTAGGTCTCACCAAGTGACTATCTGACTAAAGTTCCGGCTAATGAGATGGAAGCAAATAAGTTCTTTGACAGCTTCCAAGAAATTTCTTTAAGAAACTGCTGTCTTTTTTTTCCCCCCTTCATTCCTTTATCTATCCTACTGCCTGGAAAGGAATGTGAGCATCTTCACCATGAGGCAGAGACTACATCTTAGAAATTACAGGGAACTAAGAAGCAGCCTGGGTACCGGAGGAATTCCTGGACTAGAGCTATACAACTATCTTTTATGTGCAAGAGCAATAAAACTTTCACCTTTTTAAAACCACTGTTATTTGGGGTGCCTGGGTGGCGCAGTCGGTTAAGCATCCGACTTCAGCCAGGTCACGATCTCTCGGTCCGTGAGTTCGAGCCCCGCGTCAGGCTCTGGGCTGATGGCTCAGAGCCTGGAGCCTGTTTCCGATTCTGTGTCTCCCTCTCTCTCTGCCCCTCCCCAGTTCATGCTCTGTCTCTCTCTGTCCCAAAAATAAATAAACGTTGAAAAAAAAATTAAAAAAAAAAAACACCAGTTATTTGAGGTTTTCTGTCACAGCTGAACCTAATCCAAAGGATAGAAAGAAGGAAGGAAGGAAGGAAGGAGGGAGAAAGGGAGGAAGGAAGGGAGGAAGGAAGGAAGGAAGGAAGGAAGGAAGGAAGGAAGGAAGGAAGGAAGGATATTCCCAAGTCTGGAGACTAATGAAGGGATGGGAAAGTTACTTAATTGGATTGCAAAGATGAATGATTCATCAGCACCTAGGATCTCATGAAGGAATAATTCCACTTCAGTGCATTCCTGTAAGTTGGGATATAAATTAGCCTTCACTAGAATACCAACTTCCACTACTGTAAGTGGATCAAAATATTTTTGAGAAAAAGAGTAAGATTGTTGCACATAGTAGAAGGAACCAGTGGAGGAGCAGTACAAATGTTAAGTGACAGTGGGGCAGATGATGGTAAACTGGAAAGAATTAAGAACAGAAATAATGGAGATGGTAGCTGAAAGGTACACTAAAGGGATACACAAATGACATCAAGGTTTTCACAAAGAACCAGACAGCCCATATTAAAATAAGTCCCTTTGGTACTTAGGGAGCATCTGTCTTAGAAAAACTACTCTTAAAAGATGACTTTTAGAGATGACTGCCCCATCTCTAAGATGCAATTATAACTGTTATGTGCTCATGGATACTACTTAGAGGTACTGACACAAGCAAATACAGAATTATGTACCCCTTTTTGAAGACCAAACAGATTCAAGGGAACTTGACTTTTGGTTAGCCTGAAGCCAACCAATGTGTTTCAACAAAATTCCCCATAGTCAGATTTTGATATAGAAATGGAAATAACCAAATTCTACTACCTTAGCAGGGCCTTGTCAAGTGAAGCACTACTGAAGGAGAATGTGGTATCAGAAGAGTCCATTTATATTTTGGAAGACTAGTTGTTAGGAGGATTGGAT
Organism: Felis catus; assembly: GCF_018350175.1. Taxonomy (NCBI): domain Eukaryota; kingdom Metazoa; phylum Chordata; class Mammalia; order Carnivora; family Felidae; genus Felis; species Felis catus. The sequence goes on along the minus strand of NC_058372.1, from coordinate 104,710,566 downwards.
CAATGTGCAATCAAGCTACAGAACAGGCAAAAAGAAGAAACTGTATTACGATTTGTTATAATTCACAACAAATGCAACACTGGACCAAAAGTTCTTTGCAAATATTCAAGCAAATAAATTCTGGGGCCAGGCTAGGTCTATGTGGCTAGGATTGTGGGCTGGCTGAGATTGTGCCTCTTAAGCATCCACAAGGGGGTCATGACATGCTTAACAAGGGCTTCTCTGTCAAGCACTAAGCTATCTAGTGGGGGGGAAAAAAAGCATATCTACCTCCTTAATCAACAGCATTGAGCATTTACCAAATCTAGTATTAAATGTGATTCAAAATGAAATTAGAAAGCTGCCAATTAGTGTTCCTTGGCAAACTGACACAAGCCAGCTCTTTCTTAAACCTGGTAGGAAAATATGAAAACATCAACACAAAAGAAGGTTATAAAACAGTGAACCTTGCAAATCCTCATGATTTCAAAAGATCAAACATGAAAGCATTGTATTCCAAATTCCTCTGCCTTTTCCCCGAGAGGTTTCATAAACAACACAATCATAAATAAGGGAAAGTTTCTGACGAACTACAAATCAAAACATCTTATTTTAATTTACTTATTGCAAAGTTTATAGGAATGCTGGTAGGAATTTGAGACAGATGGGCTCAGCTGATGCTGCAGAATACTTAAAGGCATCAAAGATTCGTAAACTGTCTTTCATTACCCTGGCTCAGATTCCTCAAACGCTTTTGCATCTGACAAGAATGTCACACACTGAACTACATCAGAGCTTAGTACAATTTGAAAGAACTGTAAGATTGGTTTAGGATTAAAAACGGATCACTTTTTAAAATGCTTCTATGCACAGTATTTAATAAGGGATACCTTATGTCCATAGAAGAATAGCACATCTTTATGCTTTCTTAACTCTGCCTACACAGTGCCTATCACATTTCCAAATGTACTAGAAATGACCAAATGTCACAATTAAGAATATATCTGACAACTGACCCTACATTCTATTTTATTTAGACATTGACATATAAGCAAGGATAGAGAAGGGAGCCAGACTCCATACACACTCACCCAGTTAATGACACTCTCAAACCCCTCTTCACTCATCCCCTTAACATCCTCACAGCACAGCTGTACTGCTGGAGAGAGAGAACATGAACAGGACTGGAGCTATACAGGGGTAGTTGAGAGACATCTGCCTGTTGGCAAAGCAGAACAAAATTTGCTACCGTTGCAAGCAGTAGGTGGAGCTAAAAAAAAAAAAAAACTAAGCTAAACAAGAAAGGGAGAGGGATTGGAGTTAAACATCCCTTACATTCTGAATTCTGACCATCAGTGATGGACAACAGTCAAAGGAAGGGACGGGGAATGTAAATCCCACAAACCTAGGTCACACATATTAATTTTACTTGATCACTTCTCAAACACTAAGTGTAAAGGGAGAAAGCCGTATTGATATGGTCGTCTTGCTGCACTTTCAAAATCATCTGAAGCAAGGCTTAATGCAGAAAAATTCTCTCCCTGTAAAATGCACCTAATGAGCCTCTCAGTATTTCACATTAGCCCAACCTATCAAGTAATCTTCTGCTCCCCCTCATCTCAGCTGGAGCTAGATCCCAAGTTCCACATGTCTGCAACGTGAAGGAACAGAAAAGGGGGTTCAGACCTCTTAGTACCAGCTCTGCCGCTAACTTGCCAGCCAGACGCAAAGCAAGCCACTTTTCCTGCGCCTCCTAGATGCCTTGCTTGTAGCAAGAGACATCTAGGCTAGATGTCTAATATTCCTTCCTAAAAACCTGTGAATCTGCAGTGGAGCTAAAATTTGTGCCACATCATTCACTGGGCATTTGCAGAATACCAGAATATAAAGAAAACGAGAAACTCCAGGGACAATACTACTCTCAGAACTGATTCTGGGTAACTTTGAGAACAGCACTCTGAATCCCATAAACTTTCAAACACCATCGTATGAAAAACAGCTTCTACCCGAGTAAAGGTGAAAATGTGAAAACTGACACCAATGCGGCTCTGGAAAAACTACGCCCACTTGGGAGTATCTATTTTCGTGTTTCTCACTCACTAAATCTCGGGTTGCTTAAGTTACACAGAAACCAAAGTGCACTCGACTCAATTCCAGGCCTGACACTCTCCAGGGACCTCGCCAGCCTCTTCTGGACTTTCAGATTTCAGGGAGTAAGCGGAGAAAGGGAAAAGCTGTGCAGTTACCCCTAAGTGCCTGAACACGTCGGGAGAAGAAGATGAAGAGTAGCGGGCGAAGTGGCCACGCGGCCTCGCTGTCTCCTTCTCCATCCCCGGCCCGGGAGGCCGAGGGCTCCGGCCCATCCCCCTCCACCCCCGGGCCGCTGCCGGCCCGCAGCCGCGGAAGTCACCTGTAAAGGAGTCGGGGTAGATGGACTCCAGAGCCTCCAGCTCGTTGCGCTGCTCCTCGCCGTAATCTGTCATCGTGGCCCTCGCTGCTGCCCATGGACCGCCCAGCCACCCAGGCGGCGCGCTGCAGCAGGGACCGCGGCCGCGCCGGCAGAGCAGGCCGCGGCCGCAGGGGCGCAGGCGCAGAGTCCCAGGCTGGGAGGCCCGAGGCCCAAAGCCAGGCCCGGCCTGCTGAGCAACAGCCCCGAACGAGGCTTCCGCCTGCTCGCTAGTTCCGCGTTCGACTCGTTAGGCCTGGCCAGCGGAGCGATGAGTAGCCGCCCGTCCCACGGCCGCTTGGGATTTGCTGGGATGGTGAAGGCACCCGCCCTGGCATTCGCCACGGACACGTAGGGGCCCGTTCCTGGGCTTTTCAGGGCCTGAGCCTGAGAAGCCACTCAGCGCGACATCCTCGCTCGATGAGTCTAGACTGAAAGCTGGCCACGCGTGTCGAAGCGGGACGAAGTCGCTGCAAGCGGGAGGAGGTGGCCGCCGGCTGGGCGCGTCCACGAACCTCGCCATTTCCGGTTTCCGGTTTGCGACCCTGTGGCCGCGGAGGGGCAAACAGGTGTACTCCCTATGTTAGCTAATAGGGAGGTCCTGGTGATTTGTGCCATCTTCCAACCTCCCAGTTCCTTTGCATCCCACGGGAGTTGGGCGACAGCCCGAGACGAGGGTAGACTGCAGTGGGCAGAGAGTCCGGAGGGGTCGGCCTCGCTGCTGAATGGCCAGTTGCAGTGAATCCAGGGGGAGAAATTGACTGGAAGTCCAGAGAGCTGGGTTCTAGATTCAAATCTCTGGGCTTCACTTTTGAATTTGTAAAATGAACGCGGCTGGACATAACATAGTTTTGAAATGTCTGTGATTTATTTCTGCCAATTGATGAAGGGAGTGTAGATTATATAACAGTTTTGATAAGCAATGTAAAAATAAGTATCAATACTCCGGAAAATGTGCAGAACCTTTGATTTAGGGGAATAAAACTGAGGAAGTCATAGTTGAAACATATGCATCTGCCATCTTCAAGTTTAATCACAGTAGTTAAAGAAAAATTTCAGAGTGCCATAATAGTAGAAGCTAAGCAAATGGCTAAATAAACATGGTACTTTTTGGAGAAGAATATTAATGAACTCTTTATATTTCTGTTTGTAATAAAGGAACACGAATATGTTAAATCAAAAAGGAACGGGGGGATGTAAGATAATACTCCAACATGGTAAAAAGATTTTTCATACTCTTGTATTTTCCTCCATTTTCATTAAAGCTGATTTCACCTGTGTAGTGGGGGAAACAGTTTTTAAATAAGTTCCCCAATGATAAAGCCTCTGAAGTTTATCTCTTGTTTAACCATCTGAGCCACCCAGGCACCCGTTGAAGGTTTTCTCTTGTTAAAATGATGATGTACTATGGACCAGAAAGCATCTTGATCTTCTATTGGGAAGTATTACTTAGAGCAGAGGAATGCTTAAAACAAGCATAATCAGGTACACTCTAGTACTGATTCTGCCTCTTAAGGGTTAGTTTGGAGTTGGGGCGCCTGGGTGGCTCAGTGAGTTAAGCATCTATCTGACTCTTGATTTCGGCCCAGGTCATGGTCTCATGGTTCATGAGGTCATGGTCTGACAGCACAGACCCTGCTTGGGATTCTCTCTTCCCTCTCATTCTCCCTCTCTCTTTCCCTCTCTCTCTCTCTCTCCCAGCCCCCCCCCTGCCCCCACGAGTGCACACTCTCAAAATAAATAAACATTTTTTTTAAAAGGTTCATTTGGAGCAGTGTTTTAAACTTTAAGGATAAAATTGGAAACTCTACTGACGATGGTGAGAATCAAATAAAATACATGATGTAATTTGCAAATATAAAGTGCTTATTTTTCTGGATATCCTGAGTTCACAGAAAGCAATGAATTGTTGTCGGGGGAAGAGCTGGACAGAAACAACAATCAGTGCAAAGGTTCTAAGGTAAGAGCCCACTTGGTATTTTGGAAGCCAATGTGGCTGATGCCCAGCAAACTGGGAGGATGAGAAGGAATTTGCAGATCATGTAAGATCAAGATTTGATGTGCATTGTAAGAAAGAGAAGTAAAAAATGGTTTTTGGCCAGAACAATAGGAAAGATGAAGTTCTACTAACCAAAATGACAGATAGTGAAGGCAGAATGAGTTTGGCACAGAAGTTGGTAACACCTTTAAATAATGGATCAAAGCAAAAAAAGTCAAGTAAAACTTTAAAACTTTTCCTAACTGATAGTAAAAACAACCTATCAAGATAGATAAGATACAGCAAAACAACCAACTTAAGGTTTATATTAGAAAAAGATTAATGTCGGTTGCAAGTTTTAATAAATGAAGTGCTCCTTTATATTTACTTCACTATTTTATTAACAGAATTTTTGGTAAAATACCCTTTTCAAACCTGTTACGTCTTCACTATAAAGCCTTTATATTTCCAAATGCTCATATAGTGATTTGGTTTTGTTTCTGGAGATAACTCCCTAAGAGAGGTCCAGTGCTAATATAATCAAGAGAACAAACATCCCTAAATCTTTGTCACGCCTACATGGACATCATTAAGAATTTTTGGGTTGCTCTCTAATTTCATTTTGACAATGACACAGACCCTTCACAGACACGGGAAGGCCGTTAACTCCCTGAGAGGGGAGAACTGTTATGAGGCAAATTGGCTTTCTTTTAGTGTTTTGTTTTTACTTTATAAAGATGTTAAAGGACAGGGCAGTTAGGAAAATGGTATAGTGAGAACATTATGGGATTTGGAGTCAGAGGTGAGAAGCCCAGCTTTAGCTATTTATAAGCTTATGAGATGATTCAGAGAATATGAAATAATGATATAAAACACATTGCAAATCCAAAAATAGGATATTAGTGTTGTTTATAATTTTAAGTGTATATGATGTCTTCTGAAACACTTCTGTTCTCTGTTGCCATTCTCTGTTCATCTTCATTGCTAAAGAAAAATGTCCCTAAGATACTTGTCTTACTCATTTGTATTCATCTAAGTTTCTTTGCAAGTAATGCAAACTCCTACTTGCTATTTCCTAATATTACCAGTCTTTCAAAATTGTTTGGGAGTTTATTTTTAACTTAGCTGTGCCTATGATTTCCCTAGGCAATCTCACAGAATTGATAATTCAGATACACAGAATTGAGAATTCTTAGTTCATGTGGCTACTGTTTCATTTAGCCAGGTGTCTCAAAACTCATCATAAGTCACAAATACAAATAGCCATATGAAATTCTAATTTTGTATACTCTCAAGAGTTCCCCTGAAGGGTGGTGCCTCTCAGCATCACAGCTTGCCTAACTGGCCTCCCTGCTCCCACCCTCATTTCCTACAATCTACTCTGACTCCACACGGCAGTGAGAGTGAGCCTGTTACACTATAAATCAGGTCATGTCACTCATAACTGACAATACCCTCCTCAAATTAAAGTCCCATCTGGCTCCCCAACCCTTAGCTGCACATCTTGTTCCTTTTCTGACCCTATCTCCTACTGCTCTGACATCTACTCTCTGTTCCAGCCACACTAGCCTCCTTACCATTCCTCAAACGTGTAGTACAGGTTCTCTTCCTAAAGTCTTTGCACATGCTTTCCCTCTGCCTGGCATGCTTTTCCTCCCATACTTATGAGGCTCATTCCCTCACCTCCCATCGAGTCTTTCCTCAAATGTAGCTTTCTCAGGTTACCCTGAGTACTCTGCTTAAAATTATTAGTACTCTTCTCAGTACGCCCTATCCTCTTTACCTAATTTTATTTTCCTCATGGCACGTTAAGATTGCACTACAATTACTTATTAATATTATCCTCTCCTCTCTCACACACACACACGCATACACACACACGTGCACATGAGTTCTATAAGGACAGGTATCTGTATTTTATTCTAGCACATAGGTCAGTGCCTGATACTGAATAGATGCTCAGAAAATATATATTCCATGAATGAATGAATGAATGAATGAATGAATGAATGAATGAATATGTATTCAATGGAATGGTAACATGGTTCGGTTCTAAAAGCGCTGGACCAAGGGATTATAAGGCTAGTTTATAACCCTTCTTTACAATTGATTTACCATATGTGTTTGGACAAGCCACATCCTCTCTTGGTCTCAGCTTCCCATCTGTACAATTAAGGAGTTGAGGAAAATTATCTCCATCATACCTTCCAGGTATAAGAGTCTCCTCAAGATCGTGCATATATTAGAGGTGCTTACATGGAGCCAGACTTCAAAGTTAGCAGTTAACATCTCTGACCCAAGGTGTCATGGCCAAAAGAGTCGTGTCTGTTGGTGGAGTTGTTTACTCTCCTAACAGCTTAGAGGCTAATGTTATTGAACCACATAACAGATGGGGGCCTTCGTTCTGGGCAACAGCAAAGCAGGGACAACACTACTTTTAAGTGGGCTATGCTTTCAACATTACCTTACATGTAAGGATGAAGTATGAGATGGGCAAACAAGAAATAGCATTTGTACATGTTCCTTTTCTCCCACCCAGCAATACCGTTTTGGTCATTTCAATCTTCTCTTTGACTTTTGCTTCTCTTCTTCCTCCTCCCTCCTCTCCCCCCCCCCCCCCCCCCGCTTTCTCACACACACACACACAACACACCTTTGCTTTGGATTTGAAAGGGACTGGGTGGAGAAGGAGGAGAGAAAATGAAGGAGCAAAAAAGTATGGAAGAAGATAGGATTCGTGAAATACAATGTAAATTACTTAAAATGTAGAAGGAAAAGGAACTTGTGAGTTAAAACAAAAAATTAACATTGAAGTCAAATTATTTTTTTGGCTTCATGAGAGACAGTACAGTGAAGGGTTGAGTCAGATATACCCCTAAGGGTATGTAGATTCCCGGGCAAACATGTTTTGTGGGGTGCCTATCTATAAAAGCAATTTTATTAAAAGATGCATTTTAGAACTTCAGGGGCCCAAGTAAGATACGGTGGATTACTGATAAAGATTAATAGAGGCACTTCATGCATTTGTTTATTGTTTAATCAGTGAGCATGAAGATTCTCTGCAGTGTCCATGCACGGTCTCTTCTCTCTTCGTGTTCTTTATCATCAAATGTATTATTCCTAACTTCCTGTTTCCCACCATGAAAAACAAAGTGGCAGTGCTGTTACTACTCACAATGCCATGACTCTTTGTAACTTCTACCGGAACAATATAGTTCTCCTTGCCTCTACAGTATCCTAATACAATCCTTAATTGCTCATTAAGTTCCATCACCCATCTGCTGCTTCTCAATGCTGGCTTTCAGTGATTTTCTCAAAGAATGTACTCTCTTCATGATGTCGGCAAGTGCAAGTCTTACCCAGAGTATGCAGGAAAATGAATGATTGTTTGCTTTCCAGTCACGCTACACTCACTACACAACTTCCAACTATGTCTTTTCCTGATTTCTTTAGGTCCTCATCACTGCATTCCTAGAATGCGATCTCTGTCAGTGTCAGCTGCACCCTACCTTCCAGACGGGCAGATCCAGTCCAGTGGTCGCATTCCTGCGTTGAGGATGCGCTCCACTAGGGTGGGAGAGCCCAAAGTCGCCACGTGATCAGGGGCCAGGAAGGAAAGCGGTGTGAGGGGACGGTCATAAGCCTCGGAGGACTTGACGCGCCACTCCAGTGGACTGCCTGATCCGAGACACGCAGCGTGGGTGCCCACGCTAGGTGCTGGCGATGTGGCACACTGAGCAAAGGACCCGCCACCGCCCCACCCTTTGGGCGCCCTAGACGTGCGTGGAAATACCCCGGGCTCACCACGCTCGGGGAAGGCAAGACGGGGGTCCACGTGATAAGGTTCGTGTCTGTGCACCCCACGCGAGTAGGTCCCAGAAAATTTCCGAGAAGGAGCTCAAAGCCCCTGATGCCCTGATGGCAAGTAGTACTGAATTGCATACTGAATTTTAGTATATTCTAGCTCTGCCACTTGGATGGTTTTGCTTTGGCTTTCTCTTCCCCCCAAGTTACAGACCTTTCTCTGGTCTGATAGGACCTCATAGGATCTATAAAATCATTATTGGGGTAAAGATTTATATTAGGTAGCTGTCTCAAATTCAAGCTATTTCAAAGTGAAAGAATGGCAAGCATAAACTAGAGAATACTTGATTTGTAAAATGTATATAATCGAAAAACACCACATAGATCCAGATTAGTTTTTCTTTCCTTTGGCATTTTTTCCCTCATATTTCAGATGCTGGAATATGTCCATGTTATGAAAGAGTTTACAGTATATAGTTCTGTTGATGTCACTAACGGGCAACTAGAGAAGAAAAATAGATTTAAATGTTTTTTATTTGTAGGCTAAAACGTCTATCAATACATTTAAAAGGTGTATTCAGCTGTTCTTTCTGCACGTTAGAGCAGTTTCAAGTATAAGAACACATTGTATTACACATATTTATAAAATATCACATTATAGATATATTTATTCTCCAGGAGCAAGTTTTGGCTTGCTAGGGCAGAGCTTCAGTGCATGTAGGATCACAGGGTGCTTGTGCTAGCAATTACCTTGAAGAGGCCCTGATCCAGGACCTGTCACTCATGACCAGCCGTGTGGGCTCATAAATCCTGAGATGTGTCTGCCCCTGAAACAAATTACCACCAACTTTGGGACTTTACTCAGTGCATATTTATTATAGTTCTGTTAACTATAAAAACTGTATATAACTCTGTTCTGACACACGTTAGACACAGGTCTCAGTGGGTTAACGTCAAGGTGTTATCAGGGCTCTTTTCCTTCTGGAGGCTCTAGGGGGAAAATCCATTTACTTGCCTTTTGCAGCTTCTAGAGGCTGTCTGCATTCCTTGGCTCATGATCCCTTCCATCTTCAAAGCCAGCAATGACTGATTTCTCAGGCGTCACTCTGAGACTCCTTGACACTCCTTTGGGGTTGCCACTTTGCCTTCTTTCTGACTCTGATTCCTCCTGTGCCCCTCTTGCAAGGAACCTTGTGATTGCATGGGGCCCACCCGGATAATCCTGGTTAATATCCCCGTTTCAAAATCTTTACCTTGATCACACCTGCACTGTCTCTCTTGTCATATAAAGTATAAAGGAACATTCACAAATTCCAGGGATTATAACGTGAACATCTTTGGGGAGGCCATTATTTAGTCTGCCACAGTATGTAAACTCTGAGGAATGTGAGTACGCACAGTTTTCCTGGCTATTTCTTCAAAACGGCTTTCCTTTCCCCAAAAATGGCACTTCAAAGAGCTCTGTGACTTAAAATACTTTAATCACTCCCATAATTTTATCACCCTCCCCTATCTCATGTAAGGGAACATTAAAGTTCCAGAGAGATTGACTTATACAAAAACCCTATGATGATGAGCGATGTTTCCCTGACCCCTGATTTTGACCGACTTTTTTATAACTATGGGCTGCTGAAAACAAATTAGCAAATTATAGTGGCTTCCTGCCCATTCTTTGCATACATTGAATACCTGAACCTCTGGGGTAAACTGGCAGGTAGTCTGTGGCTACAGATTCTGTGCCACTGGCTGTTGAGTACCTCAGATCCAAAGTTATGCCCCAGCAAGAGGGCACAAATCAGTTTGTTAAGAAGCACAGTGCCTTGGGGCACCTGGGCTCAGCTGAGCATCTGACTGTTTCTACTCAGGTCATGATCTCACTGTTCATGAGTTCAGGCCCCAGGTCGGGCTCTGCGCTGGCAGTGCAGAATCTGCTCAGGATTCTTTCTCTCTCTCCCTCTCTCTGCCCCTCCCATGCTCGCTCTCTCTCTTTCTCTCCCTCAAAATAGTAAAAATAAACTAAAAAAAAAAAAAAAAAAAGAAAAGAAAGCATGATGCCTTGAATCATGGGGCTAAGCCATGAGCCCTTAAACATGCCGGGAGAGTGGAAGTGGAAAGAGAGGGACTCAGATGTGATACAGCACCCTACTTTTGGAGCTCAGGGTGTTTTCATTATTCATCGTCAGATGTAGGAGGAGAATCCTCCTGACACCTACAAGGCCTTGGCAGGTTGGTGAGCTGCCTCCCATTGCTGTATTCCAGCACAGTGCTATGAAGGGTAGTATCAGAAGTGAAACCACCAGGGCTGGATTCTGGCTCTATCACTGTAAGTATGGGTCCTTTGGCAAGTTGCTTGACTTCTCTTTATCTCAGTTACCTCACCAGTAAAATGGGGGAACTTATTTCATGGGACTAATATAGGCTTGGGTTCCCATTACGACCCATGGTTCCCCAGTTATCTCATAAAATATCAGTGAGAAAGCATTTCATCTGTGTAGAACTTTACACAAAGTTTCTTCACATTCTCTGGGTTGCTTAACTCCATGTCAGCAAGTCCTATCAGAATATGTGATTCTGTTTCCCAGTTTGTTGCAAGGAGGACTTGGGATAATTCGTTTGAAGTAGCTGGCATACACGAAGCACTACATTTTGTTGTTACGACTACTATCACCACTACAGATGGGTGCAGATACTTGTCTGGCCGCTGGGGGGCAGCAGAGTAAACAATAGAAATCCATTTGTAAGGTTCTGATGTACTGAGATTTGAGAAGTTTAATCATACTTAGTGGTTAGCACAGAAAAAATAATTCCATTTCAGGAATGATGTAATTTACCTCTCCGGAAACACCATTCATTGCTCTTTGGTCAACAGGTCACATTTAGAGATGTGTGCCCCCAACCCAAAGAGCTAGTTGTATAGCCGTGTAGCCTGCCAATATCTATTCTTTAGTGACTGGGGCTAAATTTGGATAGATTTATGTAGAAGCCAACATTGTGTCTCCACACCATATATTTTGAGGTAGCAAATAACTACTTAGTCTTGCATTTGGAAGGCCTTTGGTTGGCTGTGATCTTTCAAAGTTTTAAGGTTAATGTGATTTTCCTTGGTGCTAAGCAAAATGCAGAAAAGTAGTTTGGAAATTCACATTGTTGCTTCTTATTACAGTCTTGCATTTGAATTTTTTTTTTAAGGGAGAGAGCATGTGAGGGGGACAGAAGGAGAGAGAGAATCTTAAGTAGGCTCCACGGTCAGTCAGCATGGAGCCTGATGCAGAGCTCAATCCCATGACCCTGGGATCATGATCTGGGCCAAAACCAAGAGCTGGACACTCAACTGACTGAGGCACCCAGGTGCCCCTGCATTTGACTTTTTTTTTTCTTAAATGTTTATTTATTTTTGAGACAGAGAGAGACAGAGCATGAATGGGGGAGGGTCAGAGAAACAGACACAGAATCTGAAACAGGCTCCAGGCTCTGAGCCCAACGTGGGGCTCGAACTCACAGACCACGAGATCATGACTTGAGCCGAAGTCAGATGCTTAACTGACTGAGCCACCCAGGTGCCCCTGCATTTGACTGTTAAAGTTGAAGATTGAAAACAGAGAAGGGAGACAAAGAAGATGAATAGAAGTATGATTCCACAATTCGGCTTTGGAAAACATAAAGTTGAGTAAAACACATCTAAGCTTGTCTCCTAGAAAGGAGGCAGCTTAGATTGTGGTGGGGGAATGGGAGAGATGGCAGAGTTGAAGTTAAGAAATGAGCAAGTCTGTATATATGCCACAGCATTTGATGTAGTAGCCAAAAGCATTTGGTAACAAAATATAAGGTAGTATTAGCACATAATTAACTTTAATTATATGTCTTAAAATACATAAATCCATTAGGCATAAAGAGGAAGTACAATGTTCCTGACGGAAAAGTCTTGTCTCACTTGCTGTGGAACAAAAGAATATTCCAGACAAACATACGCACGTGCACGCACACACACTGAGAAATGGGAATTTGATTTATTTAATTGGAAATGGATAGTATACAATGAAATGCCACAGATGTGTACTACCCTTCAAATGTTCACAGATGTCATAAAGCCCTTTGAAGCCATGTGCAGGAGCCAAAGAATATTTAAAATCCTTTGCTAGAAAGCTATGGTGGAAGATCATAATTACATGATTTAGAATATTAACTGTGCATGTCATACAGAAGTTTGATGTAGAAAGCGCTTCCAGGGTCTAGTGAAAGTTTCCTGGTGTTTAATGTGTATAAACAACTATTATCTTCTTTCTTTTCTTTTTTAAAATTCTTTTTAACATTTATTCATTCTTGAGGGACAGAGAGAGCATGAATGGGGGAGGCGTTGAGAGAGAGGGAAACACCGAATCCGAAGCAGGCTCCAAACTCTGAGCTGTCAGCACAGAGCCCGACGCGGGGCTCGAACCACAAACTGTGAGATCATGACCTGAGCCGGAGTCGGATGCTTAACCAACTGAGCCACCCAGGTGCTCCTATTATCTTCTTTCTGATGATGTAATACTTTAACTTTATATACTCTTTGATTTTTCTGTTAACTCAAAACTTATTAAAGAGTATTTACTGTGGAATATTCCCCCAAACACTAGTAAAACAATTCTGAGCATGGTGTAAAGTGTTGATTTAACTATTATGTTCCAAATGGAGGAATTTCAAAAATTCCCAGATAGAGGGATAGAATTTTAGTGCTGGAGGAGACAAAGTGGACATGATCTTCCATATTTACACAGCTCATTTATATCAGAGCCAAAGGAGGACTCTAGTTACCTTCCACAACTTCTTTTTTGTTAATGATCCCTCTCGTGATTTCATGTCAGTTTTGTATATGGATTTAGGTGACAAAGTGGAATGGCTTCCCTTGGCCATTTGAAAAATATCAGTACATTAACACTCTTTTGAAAGTGGAATGCCAGCAAATGTCTTTATAGGAAGAATTGAACTCAGTAATACTTTCCTTGTAATGGAGACAACCTGGGCCTACTACTATTCTAGAAGATTGTATACATCTGGACCTGTATACGTATGAGCACAAACACAAAAATCTTATCAGATTTAAACAGAATCTCAAGAATACATTTCCTTCAGTTCCTTTGCCCTACAACAGGTAAGGTATCATCTATGTTTCATAGATGAAAACAGTTGAGTCCCAAAGACACTACCTGACTTGCCCAGTAAGTAATGATGAGGGAGGGACAGGTCTCCTGTCTTAGCAAAGTGCATCACTTCTAGATTTTTTAAAAAATGGTCTTCGGGGTGCTTGGGTGGCTCAGTTGGTTAAGTGTCCGACTTCAGCTCAGGTATGATCTTGCAGTTCATGAGTTCGAGCCCTGTGTCGGGCTCTGTGCTGGGCTCTGTGCTGACAGCTCAGAGTCTGGAGCCTGCTTCAGATTCTGCGTCCTCCTCTCTTCCTCTCCCCCACTCATACTCTGTCTCTCAAAAATGAATAAATGTTAAAAAAAAATGTAATGGTCTCCTTAAAATTCTTTTTCTATTTCTTTTCGTTGTGTGGAACCCATAATTGCTTACAGAATAGACTCTTTCTTCCATGATTGTGTAACAGAATAGTAAGTATTTGATTGCATTTTAGGTACTCAAGTAACTGGTTTCCTTGAAAGTGAATCTTGAAAGTTAGCTTGACTATTGGGAGTTGGTCCATTATTACCCAGTAAGCAGCCATTGTTTCGGCTTAAAAAATACACAAACGCCTTCATTTTGCTTATTTTGGCTAACGAACCAGTTGCTTAGGTGAATGTGACAAACATGAAGCATATATATATATATATATATATATATATATATATATATATGCTTCTATATATATATATTCTATATATATAGAGAGAATATATATATTCTCTCTATATATATAGAGAGAGAATATATATATAGAATATATATATATTCTCTCTCTATATATATAGAGAATATATATATAGATATATATATAGATATATATAATATATGTATATATAGATATATATATATATCTATATATATATAGATATATATATATAGATATATATATATAATATAGATATAGATATAGATATAGATATAGATATAGATATAGATAATATATATATACATATCTATATATATATAATATAAATATAATATAATATATATATAATATAATATATATATCTATATAGATATATATAATATATATATCTATATATATAGATATATAGATATATATAATATATATATCTATATAGATATATATATAATATATATAGATATATATAATATATATATATTCTCTATATATAGAGAATATATATATATATAGAATATATATATATATTCTCTCTATATATATAGAGAATATATATATAGATATATATATAGATATATATATATAGATATATATATATAGATATATATATAGATATATATATATAGATATAGATATATAGATATAGATATATATAGATATATATATAGATATATATAGATATATATATATAGATATATATATAGATATATATAGATATATAGATATAGATATATATATAGATATATATATATTCTCTATATATATTCTCTCTATATATATATATTCTCTCTATATATATATATATTCTCTCTCTATATATAGAATATATATATATATTCTATATATAGAGAGAGAATATATATATATTCTATATATATAATATATAGAATATATATATTATATATATTATATATATTATATATATTATATATATATATATTCTATATATATATTCTCTATATATACATATATATGTATATATATATATATATGCTTCTATATATATCAGAAATAACCAGGATCAATTACAAAACTGTCAAATTTTAGAGGTGTAAAGTCACAGAGAAGAGTCAGGCAGGTCTCCGCTTTTGGAGTTGTAGATAGTGGATACATAAATACGTATAGCAGTCATACTTCCCCAAATGGATTTTGAACAAGGGCACAAAGTGATAAGGAAAAGTCGCAGATGGTGTCTCTGCAGTGGAGCACAGAAGGGAAACTTTCTGGAATAAACTTTATATGTTGTGACTATAAAAATGCTCCTAGTATGGAGGTGCTACAAAAGAACATTTGTATGCTACAAAAGAACATATGATACTAATGATGATAGAATAATGCATCATCTTCCCCTGGTTATGGCAGAATGACTCAAGACCTTTCTGCCTGAGCTGCTCTCTTACATGTTACCAGTTTAGAAAGGACATTTTGTCCTGGCTCCCAAAGATCAGATATTTAAGATCAAAGGAAGGGGTAGAAGCAAGTGAAAAGTTCCTAGATATTACATAGGGGTAGAAATAAAACGAGAAATTAGAGTCAGGGAAATAGTGATAAAAGACATGGGATGCAAGGAGAAAGGGGGAAAGGAACATTTATTGGCACTTATTTTAGGAAAGGCACTGTGCTTATGTTAACACATTTAATCCTCACCACGGCTCTGCGAAGTAGCCACTATGTGCAGGTAACAAGATGGGGCTCAGAAATATTAGTTTCTACAGAGATACTGAGTCATAGAATCAACATTCTAATTTTGATATGACTTCAAATTCCATATTGTTTTGCTTACACCAATAGAGGCATCACCAGACCTATATTATACTATTACCACTTCCACCAAGGAAATCCCAAAAAGAAAGATTGGCACAACGATCAGATAAAGTGACTTTGGAACTAGCATCTTGAATGGGCTTATTTAAACAAATACCAAAAGACACAGAAAAAGTTAAAGAGATGACACTGAAACTCCATCAAAGTATCAACCTGACCTGTGAGAGGTGCTATAATCAAGGTTGTAATTCGATGCCTTCAGATTTGCTTTCCTCACTCTCCTCATCCAGCTTGTCTCTAAGGAAGCTGTAGTGACCTTGCAAATCGTCCCCCATGCAGAGAAGACTGGGTGCTGAAATCTCTTTCCAGTCCTGACACGAAGGAATGCGGATGCGTTTGACGTCCTCCTTTCCAGGAATGAAGCCAAAGAGTTTCTGTATGCGCTTCGTGATGAGGAGCCGCGAATGCTGTTCTGCAGCTTGTTCAAAGAGCTCCCTCTCGTTGTGGAGGTGGTTGGTCCAGTACCAGTGCTGCCGAGAGGGGAGGGGGGAGCAGCACGTCGCCAAGCAGCGGGACACTAGGATAGCGACGGTTGCCAAGGTGATCAAAATCCAGCCCAGCATCTTCACATAATCGTTTAAAAGAAAAACAGCATCAATTTGGGAATATTCGAGGGACAATCATAGCAATGGGGATTTCTACAAAACTGGGGGTAAGAAGTAAACTGTGGGTAAGAAGCTTGTTTTCCTAGTCTTTGAAATATGAACAAGGTGCTGATCACTTGGTATGGATACAGGTGCGATGGAGAGAATAAGCCCACCCATTTCAACTTGGTTTTTGGATCACACAGGATATTGACCAGTTAGCTTGGAATGGATTATAACTACTGTTCTTAAAGTGACATCTGCTATAACCCACCAATTACTCTTGTGGAAGGTACCTAAACTACATCTTTTGGCTTTAGCTGAACTTCCCCACCACCCCCCCCCAACCATTAGGAACAGGCTCAACATCTTTGGGTGCTTAATGACTATTTGATAATGATGGTGATGAAAATGATGATATGATAGATAATAACAGTAGCTTCCTACGTGCCTTCATAATAACGTGCTAACATGTATTCATTGACATTTCTTCCTGAGTTGCTCTTTTCCTTTATTTTTTGTGACCAAAGAAGACTCATGTCCCTAAATGTAAAGCATCTTATTATTTTCCTTTTCATTTCCCTCCTCCTTTAAATAGTTATTTGCTGACCAGTTTTATGATTCATTTTTGAAATATACTTTGAAAGGAAAATTAACTATATTTCATCTGCAATTAATTAGTTTCCTCTTTTAATGACTGACATAAATGGCTGTTTTCTAGTCTTATTTTTTTTTAATTTTCTTTTTTTTTTTTTAATGTTTATTTCTGAGACAGAGAGACAGAGCATGAGTGGGGGAGGGACAGAGAGAGAGAGAGGGAGACACAGAACTCGAACCAGGCTCCAGGCTCTGAGCTGTCAGCACAGAGCCTGATGTGGGGCTCGAACTCAGACTGCGAGATCATGACCTGAGCCGAAGTCGGACGCTCAACCGACTGAGCCACCCAGGCGCCCCTGTTTTCTAGTCTTAGAACCCTTTTTTTTTAAGTATTCTTTTTTCAATAGTTAGTGATTATTATATAAAGTGACAGAGGCAAGTTCCATACGTGTAGGGAAGCCAGCAGTAGGCAGCTTCCCAGCCACAGTCTCGGAGGTGAAGTTCTCTCCCACAGCTTGTGATTCACCGGTAGTCCTGGAATTACCAGTGTGAGCACAGCGGGATAGCTGTGCTCAGTGGAGGCTAAAACCTACAAAGTGACACTTAGGGCAATTTAATTTAATAGAGGCCAGCATGGTGGAGGAAGGGGCATCTGAGATGCCCATTAATTCATTAGCTATCATTTATTGAGTCCCAGGTTGACCTCACACCATGTTCTCTATACATGGTGCTTGGTTATAGGGACTCAGATGTGAATAATTTAAGTTACGTTCATCCTTAAGTCGAAAGAGGGAGGCAAAATAGCAAGCCAAGAAATATGGTAAAATGTGATCATTTTTGATATCAGTAAGCATGATGGGACAGAAGTGAATTCACTTAAGGAAGAGGAGTACCAGGGAATACTTCCCAGAGGAGATGATGCTCAGACTTAAACATTAAAGAGGAGTTTACCAGATGCAAGAAGTTGAGGAGAGCTCTAAGAAGAGAGGAAGAAAAGTAAGAGCATGAAGAGTTGGGAGAACCTCAGGAAGTTTGTCCTCACGGGGTCATAGGAGTCATGTGGAAAAGTGGTCAGGAGCCAGACATTGAAGGACCTTGTACTCATGACAAGAATTTGGATTTGTGATGGGGCTTGTAGAAAATCATTGAAGAATTTTGTATGGCAGATGGGGTGGGGCTCATCATTCAGTCTGCATTTAGAAAGATAATTTTGACATGGTTGTAGAAGATCAACTGAAATTCGGTAAAAACTGTCAGGAAGCTATTCTAGAATAAAGTATGGGCAGAGAAGGGGTTTGAAGTTAATATGATCTTGTCAGTCATCTCAGAATAATGAAACTTATAGTGTATATTCCTCAAATGAGACTGAAGTTCAAGGTAGTTGTGAAAGGCAACCTGGTGAAATGGAAACGGTATGACCTTTGAATATCTCTATCAGTCATTTATTAGCTCTGTGAACTTACAAAAGTTACATGAACTCTTTGAGCGTTGGTTTCCTCGTCTGTAAAATGGAGTTAATTAAACCTTTCTCTTAAGATTATGAGGGTTATAATTAAATAGGGAATATTTATACAGTATATGAGAAGCGCCTCAGTAAATATTAGTTTTGTTGCTGCTGGTCCAAGAAATCCACTGGCCGATGGCACTCAGAACTATACAACTGTGTCTTATCACAGAAGTCCTTGCATGCATTAAATAAGATATTGTCACTTTAAGAAGATCTTACCAGTGTATATTACATCTTAGTTTTTCTTGAGCGAGAACATTTTTTAAAGTTAGAATTCCCCCACTGATTATTTGACCTCTCACCTGCCTTCACACAGTTCCTCTGGCTGACCTTTAGGGCTAGCATAAAAGGTTGAGACAGAGATACCTTAATGGGATATCTAACTTTGCTTAAATCAGGACATAGGCAACACTTGAGTATTCTGTGTATCAATAGTAATTTTTTTCAACAAAATAGCGTTATCACTTCCTAAATTTCAATAACTAAAAAGTGATGGGTCAAAAAATGTGTATGCCTTTGCAATAAGTAGTTTAAAAATAATTTATTTCAATTTTATTTCAGTGGTTTGAAAATGTGTTTTTCCCCCCAAACCCCTTGCAGAAAGTAATGTATGCCAATTACTCTTTCTGTACGGACAGAATGCACTCTTACACTTCTTAAATTTAAGCTGTAAGTGCCGTCGATTTAGGCCTTTTCCCTACCTCACTCCACCCCCTCGCATAAATTTGTCTAAGGACATTACATTTAGAACTATCACTGGAACTTATTTTCGTCATAATTAAGCTTCCTATAGTTTTAGGCAAACTGTTAATATGTAGAATGAATATTTAAGAACGTGTATATGCAGAAAGAATTAAATAATATACTATATAGTAATAATAATTTTAATAACAATGTCTAAAATTTATTATATTTAATATCGATTCTGGACACCATACTGAGCGCTTTACATGTATTCACTCATTTATTACTCAATCCAACTTTATGTGGTAGATCCTACCAGTATCCCCGTTTTACAGCTGAGAAAAGTGAGGCATGGGTAAGTTAGATAACTTGCTTAAGGTTCTGCAGGTTGATAAATGGCAAAGCAAGACTCAAAAACAGATCTGCTGACTCCAAAGCCCAACATCCTAACTATATCAAATAGCCACTCAGTAGAAATCACTTTGATGAATAGCATCTAGTTTGCATTTTATATTCAGACAATATCAGAAGCGGTAGGAATGTGAAGTGTGTCCAGTGACTAGTTAAGATGGGATAGCATAGCATCAGGAACTTACTTGTGACTGGTATCTGTGCAGAAGAGCTACTTCATCTCTCACTTGGATCATGTCAGATGGAGTTGATTTGCAACATGGAAACCCAGCTAGGATCTGTTCCCGTCTGCTGGCACTGACATTGTCAAATACTGCGTAATGGTCCACAGATGCGAATTCACTTGCCGCACATTCATAGTAGGTGCCTGTCAGCAGGGTTGCCGCCAGCCATGTTAACGGAGCAACAAGTGCCCTCCCAGTGATGCTGAAGAACCTAAGGCAAGCCAGCTTGCGCTCCAAGAGGCTGATTCTCCGGCGTGGAGGAGCACAGCTGCAGCAGTATTCACGGCTCATTGTCCACATCTGGCTTCTCAGGGCATAGCCAGCAACCAGAAGGAGCAAGGCTGGAATGAGTAGAAAAGCAGAACCATAGTAGAAATTTTTCCCAACCTGGCAAGGACATTTGAATGTGAAAGAAGAGAACAGCTGTTGCCCACCAATAGTCGAAGCAGCAATTAAAGCATTGATAAATGTTCCACTTCTCTGCAGGGAAGACGCAATATTGTTGAGAGTCGGGCTCATCGTCGGGAAGCTCTTACACGAATCAGCTTCCGGCCCTTTCTGATCGTTAGACTCCACCAGCTATAACCATTTTATGGGACCTTACTGGTTTAACTGGCTGTATCAAGCAACCCAATATCCTCAAACAGGTTTAAAGGATTCAGGCATCTTTCCTTATGTACTTTGTGAATCCCGAGCTAATAAATGTACTTCAGATTACAGCCGGAAGAAACTAGAGAGATTCATCTGGTACGAGTGACAGGGAAAACTACTTCAGTGTATCTTCCCACTAAAAAGAGAATGGCCTGCTTGCACAGCAACTGCTGCCATCTTTCCATGTGCTGCCTTGATCAGCACCGGCAAATAGGGCATTGGCAGCAAAACGGAGAACATTCTTACCCTGTACTAGACCAGGAGTTAGTTACCATAAAATTATGACAAAAGGCGTAACAGAACTTACCAAATAATAGAGACACCCAAAATTTAGGGCTGTCTGGAACATCCATAACCTATGAGTTCTTCCAGAACATCCCAAAAGCTTTTCCCAAAAGAAGAACGAGTCTTGGGTACCCCTAAAGTCAAATTGCAACAAAACTAACTTTCTAACTTTGCATAAAAAATGTGTTTGTATGCACAGAATCTAATATAATAATGTGTTGCTTTATAAGCTAAGTTGCAAATTTGTTTATAAGGTATCTTTTTGTTACATGAAAATGTGATAGGTATTAATAAAATTATATACCTATAAAAAGAAATTAAATGATCAAATATGTAAGGTGTTTTCTATATTTATTTCATCAGCAAATATTTATTGTATAACTTCTATGTAAAAGGCATTGGACTAGGCTTGGTTGGGCTAATAAAAAATGAGTAAGAAATAAATTTCTTTTTTCAAACTCTCAACTGGATATGGTTAATTACATAATTAGTGAATTGGAACATAATGCTGAGGAATTCATCCAAAGTACAGTATTAAAAGATAAAGAAATAAAATAATATATTTTAAAATCCAATTCAAGGAAAAGGAAACAGAGGACAGATTAAGCAACTCCATAACAGGAGTTCCAGCAGGGAAAAATGAGGGGATAGGCAGAGAAATACTATTTGAAGAGAAGTGACTGAGAATTTTGTAAAATCAAAGAAAGTTCCCACATCAGAAGAGTGTTAGATGTTCTGAGCAGTGTAAATAAAGACAAATCCACATATAAATACATCATAGTAAAACTTCAGACTGTGAAAAATGAAGAGATATTATTAAAAGCTACCAGAAAGAAGAGGTATGTAAGCCACAAAAGAATGACAGTAGACGGACAATAGATTTCCCACTGACAAGAGTAGAGAGCAGAAGGCAGTTATCCTCAGGCTGTATGGTTTTGTTTTTGTGTGTGTTTTTTTTTAATTTTCATTTTATTTCTTTTGAGAGAGAGAGAGAGGAAAAAAAAAAAACGAGTGGGGGAGGGGCAGAGAGAGAAGGAGAAAGAGAGGATCCCAAGCAGGCTCTGCACTGTTAGCACAGAGCCCTACACGGAGCTTGATCCCACCAACTGTGAGATCATGACCTGAGCTGAAATCCAGTAGTTGGATGCTTTACCGACTGAGCCACCCAGGCGCCCCTCACACAAAAAAAAAATTTTAAAGAGCTAACAATTACTGTGTGCTTGCTACATGCCAGTCACTGTTTTGTTTTTTTAATTTTTTTTAACGTTTATTTATTTTTGGGGACAGAGAGAGACAGAGCATGAACGGGGGAGGGGCAGAGAGAGAGGGAGGCACAGAATCGGAAACAGGCTCCAGGCTCCGAGCCATCAGCCCAGAGCCTGACGAGGGGCTCGAACTCACAGACCGCGAGATCATGACCTGGCTGAAGTCGGACGCTTAACCGACTGCGCCACCCAGGCGCCCCATCAGTCACTGTTTTAAGAACTATGATGAGGTGCTAATATTAGCCTCAACTTGTTTACAGATGAGATAACTGAGGTGTTATGAGATTAAGGAAATTGCGCAGGGTCACACAGAGATGACAGAAGAACCAGGAGTAGGTCCCCGGTGGTCTGGCATGCTCCTAACAACCACACCGAAGCTGGAGCAAACTCACCTCCAGACTGATTAAAAAATAGAGTCACACTGCTTGCAAGTGACACCTAAAACTTGACTGCACACAAAGCTTGAAAACTAGAGGTATTGAAATATATATAACTGGGAATCATAATATAAGGCAAAACTGAACCAAAGTCAAAAGTGTCAGAAGAGCTCATTTTGAACACCCCATCATAATAAAAGGAACAATCCATTATGAAGATATAACAATTGCCAATTTGTAGGTCTGTGACTGCATAACTTTGAAATACATAAAGCAAAAACTGATCGAGTTATAAGGAGAATTCTTTTTGACATTTTAAACATAGTTTTATAAGAAATGATTGGGGCGCCTGGGTGGCGCAGTCGGTTAAGCGTCCGACTTCAGCCAGGTCACGATCTCGCGGTCCGTGACTTTGAGCCCCGCGTCGGGCTCTGGGCTGATGGCTCCGAGCCTGGAGCCTGTTTCCGATTCTGTGTCTCCCTCTCTCTCTGCCCCTCCCCCGTTCATGCTCTGTCTCTCTCTGTCCCAAAAATAAATAAACGTTGAAAAAAAAATTAAAAAAAAAAAAAGAAATGATTAAACATTAGGATATAAAAGATGTGAAGAACAAGCCAGCTTTATCTAAGATATATGTAGTATTCCACTACAGTATTTTCATTCTATTTCATTATTAATGTCTAATAACAAAGAAACAGATTAATAAGCCACAGAAATAGAATGCTCTAGACTAGGGGTTGATCAGGTATGGCTCAGAGACTAAAGTGGCCCACTGCCTGTTTTCTATGGTTTGTGAGCTAAGAATGGTTTCCACATCTTTAACTTGGTTGGGAAAAAAAAAGTTTAGTATTTTGTGACCCGTGAAATTCAAGAAATTCAAATCTCTGTATTTAAAAAATAAAGTTTTATTCGCAAAAGGGCACACCTATTCCTGAATTGTCTGTGGCTGCTTTCTCACCACAATGGCAGAGTTGAGTGGTTGTGACAGAGTCCATATGTCTGTAAAACTTAAAATATCCTCTCCCTGGCCCTTTACAGAAGAAGTTTGCTGACCTCAGCTATAAGAAGCTGGGAAAATAAATTCACTAGAGTGGCAGCTATGGACCTGGATAAATCCTAAGGAGTAACTGGAAGGGAAAATGCAAGCTATAGAGTATGTGCAGTATAAGACATTTTGTAAAGTTTTAAAACAAAATGATTCCACGTAGTCTTTGTGGTTACTAACATATGTAGAATTTAAAAACATGTATAGGAATGACAAATATCAAGTTCTTCATAGCAGAACTGAGAAGGACAGAACAGAATTAAGGAGGGTACTGGATATTTCAACTGTATCAGTATTGCTTTATTGCTGAAAATAAAGCCTAAAGTATAAATAGCAACTTGTTCGGTAGAGCTCGGTAGTACGAACCGCGTCTTCCTTATGTTTATAATTTCATATTTTAAAAGTCCATTTAATAGAGCATGTGGGAAGTGAGGAAGTAGAAAAGGAAATTGTAGACCACTCTTTCAGGCAACATTGTAAGAAAGGATGAATGAAGCATGGATTGATAAGAAGTCACTATCGAGGTATCAAAGTCTTGCTGTAAAGGAGTTTGTTGATGACAAACTCTTAAGCCTTATTGTTTACAGTTGAAAGAACTAATGACTTCATCAACAGTATCTGTGTGTAACTTGTCAATGATTGTGAATGATTACATCCGTGAGTAATCATTTTTCTTCTGGGCTTTCTAACCAAATGGTCTTTTTTTTTTTTTTTTCTTTTTAAGATAGCTTGCCGTCACCTGTCTATCCAACATATAAAATGTCTACTCGTTGGGGCACCTGGGTGGCTCAGTCAGTTAAATGTCCAACTTTGGCTCTGCCCACATCGGGCTCTGTGCTGACAGCTCAGAGCCTGGAGCCTGCTTCGGATTCTGTGTCTCCCTCTCCCCCACTCTCTCCCTCTCTCTCTTTCAAAAACAAATTAAAGCATAAAATTTTTTTAAAAAAAGAAATATAACCTCTACACTTTCTTCTATTTAAGTGAAGACTGACAGAAAGAAGGAGCCTGTGGCACATCAAGCTTCCTTGGATCATAAGAGCCGCTGAAGGCTAGTGGGTTTCACAGTCTGAAAACCAGCAAACTGGTGTCCCAGCACCACAGGCTGCAGCTGTATTTGTGCAGATTGTGCTCTCATACGGGAACCCCAGGCAGGGACTGCTTCCTTAAGCCCTATGGTCCTGACCTAAGACGCAGGAGGGAGGGGAAGGTCAATCAGTCTGGAGGAAGAGCTGGCTTTTCCTAATGCACCCATCATGTCCTGAATTATCATGGTGGCCCTGATGTCACCATACCACAGCCATTAGAGTTTAGTGAAATTGATTCCAGGACCACTACTCCCCACCTACCAAATACACAGGGCTTTTCTCGGTTTTTCTCGGAACCCAGAACTACCCCCACAGTAGGCTCAGCAACATTCTCTCATCACACCTTAGTAGCTTTTGTGAGTCTGCCTCTAAAACCTTTGCTCTAACATAATGGGAGTGTGTGCAATAGAAAAAATTTTTGATTTGGAGTCAGCAAATTTAGCCCAAATCCCTCTTTGTTGCCTACCACCCAGCCAACTTTGAACAAATTTCTCAACATGACTTTTAGATTCTTATCCTATAAAATGGTAATGATTACAGTACTGACTACTTCACAGATGGTAATTGAATCAAAATGAGATAAAATGAAAACCATGTTATAAATCGTAAACTTTATATAAATATAAGGTGTCATGAATCTGCCACTGAAAAGCGCCCTCCCACACACACACCACCACCCAGCAAAACTGACTTTTCCTGAGAATGGAGTCATGAAACATAGGCAGTAATGGAAATACCTTAAATATTGGAGAATTCCATTCAAAACGCTCACCTACAAGAAAAATCTATAGTAATTAGTGTTTATATGGTGCATTATAATGTGTTTTATAGCACACATTATCTCTTTGATTCTCCGATTGTTCTGTAAGGTGGACATTATTATTGCCATTTTGCAAATGTGGAAACTGAGCCACAGAGCAATAAAATGGCTTGTCCAAGGTCGCACAGCCAGTAAATGGTAAAACCGCAGCTTAGTCTGAGCCTTCCAAAGTCTCCTAGCTCTTTCAACTACACCACACTCTTTCAAAGTATTGAGTAGTCTGTCACGGCATAGCAAGAATTTTCTAGAACACATAGGGCCAATTAACTCAGATGGTAAAGATGGGAGAAGTAGGAAACTACTTTCTTAAACTGAGTTTTATGCTTCTATTTCTGGAACAGTTCTGATCCTCCACACCCTGCAGTTGTCAAGATGAGGGAGTTTCTTGTTTTAACTTTAAAGGTCTATACTCCTGCATAAATAAAGAGAGCCTTCAATAGCTAACATCTCAGGAACTATCAAAAGAAAGCTAAGGGCTTGCTTTCTCTGTCAGAAATATTATACATTATTAAACTGTAGAACACTCATTATGAGCAACAGTTTTATGAAAAAATACCAATACCCCAAATCTATCATTCTTTAAAACTGCTGCTTATGAAAACAAAAATACCAGATACATTTGAATTTTGAATCACACAAGATGGGGTCTGTGATACTCATTAGAGTCATTGATTATTACATTTGAACCCAAGACATAGTAGGTACAGATTGCTGATCCTGTCTCAAATTCACACAACAATCAATACAAAGACTGAATAATGCTAACATTTAGATTTATCTTGGATTGGGAAGGTTTCTGTTTGTGATTTTAGAACAATGTGTTGGCATGAGAGCAAAACACCACTCTTATATTCCCTTGGGCTAAAGAATTTTCAGTAGCTGGTGTTTCTGATCTGACTTCCCACTATCAGCTTTTATGTCTCTAGATTACAATTTGTCCTCACAAGTGAAGCAGTATTTGATCGGTGGCAAGGGACGTGCCTACAAGACAGTTCTGCTTGTGATTGTTTTCCTCTTCAGCTCAGCAAAGAGCAACAGCAGGGGAGTGCAGAAGTAGCACTCTTGTCTCAAAGCAAAAAGGAACTTGCGGAAACAAAAGGACGGAGATTGATACACCTGTAAGATAAAAGCCAAAGAAAAGAAATCGAAGATCACATCCTTCATCTCTCAAGCACAATGTCTCGCCCTGCACACAGAAGACCAGAATACCATAAAATAGTAAGATCTTTTTATAAACATATTCTCAAAGAGGCTTTTCTTCTACTTCGAAGAAAATATTTTCTTCAGTGATTTCTGATTTATTTTAAAAAGTGACACTATAAACAGACTTTTTTCAGTGGGAGCAAGGGAGTGTTTAGTGGGTTGGATCATAAATGATACCTCTGGGAATAGTACAGTGATCAGTGATCTCTAACACTTTATAACAGAATCGATTCTTTATGCATATTTTAGGGTTTTCCTTTCTGACTAATTAGATCTATAAAGTGCCAAATGTATCTTCTGTCTCTGACAGAAAATATGAAAAGATTAAGCAATTCTTTGTATTTCATACTTAGAATTCTTTGTATTTCATACTTCATGAACTGGCAAGTGAAATGTATATAAAATAGTTGATTACGTGTTAAATTAACAGGAATAGATCAGCAAGAAACTCAGTATTAAAAGATTATTGCTTTTGGAAATATATTTCCTTGTTTTAAATGTAAGTATCTATCATTATAATTTTGTATGTGCTAACTGTTCTTTCTATATATTCCAAGCTCAGAGTTATTTTTAAAACTTATTTACAGATTATATTTGGAAAAATATTCCTCTTTAATCCTCTATTAGGCATTTAGAAGTTACAGAAGTGAAAATTTATCATTACACTTAAAGCTCTTTTAATTATTTCAGGAGACTGATGAGCATTGGATAAAATTGAGGAATCTCAGTTATGGGTACTTGGAGTTGTATGATTAACTGGCACACCCCAGTTGGGAATGCCTGCAGGTGCCCCCTTTGGCATTCTGGGATCCTGGCTGATTTTTATGTGGGGCTCTGAAATACGAAAAGATATTGCAGATTTCACACTGCACCTAAATCCCTTCATTTATATATCAGCTAAAACATACTTTTATCCTGACATCTCCAAAGCCTCAAATAACTAATGGTGTTCTATTTTTCGTATGTGAAAATGACTGTCTTTATTGTTTTATAAACTGTGAAGACAAATTTTATGTTGACCTTTTCTGTGATCAGTAGTATGGATTTAAGACCTTCCCGGACATGTAGTTCAAGGTTCAGTCTCTTACTAGGAAGCGGGATGGAGAAAACTGGCCCTCATGGGTATTGAACTTGAAACCCAGCTGCAAGTACAGTGTAGTTAGTACTCACCCATCAGAGTAAGAGAGAAAGAGAAAGAAGAAAATGCCATGATTTCAGGTTGGCCATAATTATAAATGAGCACAATGCTACGGCTCTGGCATGTGAATAGGGTATAATTTTATTTCCTTTTATCTCTTTTTCAAATTCTTCTGTTTTATTGCTGGCGGCAACAAATACATTATCAGTCTTTCTGTCTCTCTTTCCTTTACTGGTGCCCATTTTTATGCTGTGGTATTACCACATAGCAGTAATTGATCTTCTGTGGTGGCTCCTTACATTAGGAAGATATTTCATGTATAATTTACAGACATTTCTTATAGTGGATGATTAGGTTTTTAAAATTAAATAAGAAAAGAACAAAAATTGAATATATTGTGCCCTTCGGTGATTTTGTTTAACAATATTTTTGTTAAAATCACTTGCTTTACATTTCTTGTTTTCTACTGGAAATATTAATGTACTTATTATTTTATTATACCTGACTCATATATGTATTAGTCCTTGATGTAATGTTGATTAATATATCTAACATATATTCTACAGACACTTAGGACATTTTAACTTATGTTTTCAATATGGACACAATTTCTCGCTACAACTATTTAGATTCTATCCATTTACAACTTATTTAGTTACAACAAATATTCATTCTGATTAAAGAAACATTTCTTGTGATATAAACCCACATATAAGGAAGGAGATTCTGGTGGTATTAGGCAAATATTGTAAGTATTTGGAGCAAAATTATATCATGTTTTACAGAAGCTACTTTGTTGAATAAACAATTTTATTGATTTGTTGAGCCATTTCTGCCTGTGCCTTAAAAAAAAAAAAATGAATGTATCTTATCAGATCTTATCTTACCCTCCAGGTTAGGCTACCCAAGATACCTAGGTCTAGAGGTAAAGACGCCTCTTCTAACCTGGAATTCACATTTAGCTTTCCGTGATAATACCAGATTATGCACAAAATAAGATTATTTCCAACAGTGGTTCTCCTCCCTACCTCTCTCTCTCACCCACTTCTACTTCAAATAGGTCTCTTGTGCACCTGAGAAATCATCACTATGTCCAAGTGGAGCCTGTAGTCTCGGGCTCCTCCCTGGCTCCCAGTTGATGGCTGGTTGGGCAAGTCATTCCCTCCTCTGTAGGACTGAGACCTTTGGAATTGATTATCTCTAATACCTCCATCCCTTACTTAGATAGTATTCAAGAGCAGAAGCAAAACCGAGAGACTTCTTTAAATGGATTGACTGAGATTTGTGTGCTCTGTTTCCCCTATTTTCTACCTGCCTACTAAACCAAACCTAAATTATTCTTAGTTGTCATTCTCATATTTACTTCACTCTGAAAATAGGACATATTTTGGAGTTCTATTAGGAAAGTACAAATTCTCCTTTTTTCACTGTGTAAAGAAAATAACATCTCACAAATTTGCTGCTCTAGTTGGGTTCCTGCTGATGGTCTCCTTGGCAGATCTGGAACCCATTAGGGATTGTGCAGATTCATGAGAAGACTCACCCAATTAATTATTCCTTCCAACTGAAACATGGTCGGCCAATACCAAAGCCCATTCTAGAACAACAGAAATTTATACTAGCAAGTATTTTTTTTAAAAACTTCCTCCATGAAAATACATTGCAAGTTATAGAATGTAAGCAATAGATGCATAGATTTTTCCTGTTCAGAAATTTATTTTATTTTATAGCTCTTTTTCTCATCATCAGTGTATCCAGATATAGATACAACTCATTCTCAAAAGTCAAAATGGTTGCAATAATTAGTAGGAGGGTAGAAAAAAATGAACAGATGATCTCAAAGACTGCTTCCATTGGAAAATTTTTTTAAAAAAATAGAGTAGCATGTCGTCCTTAGCTTTGCCTATAAAGTAAAACTAGTTCTTTTTTCTCTAGAACAAAGATCTCTTTGTCCTCACCTATGGAGCTCTGGTTGCCCAACTGTGTAAAGATTATGAAAAAGATGAAGATGTGAATAAATATTTAGATAAAATGTAAGTAGGAGTCTTGTATTCTCATAGAACGCGCACTTTTTTCTTAACATCCTCTGCCTTTTGTCCACCTGTAAAGACTTTGCTTGCTCCGTTTCCCAGCTCTAATATTTCAACAAATCACATTTTAAAGCTGAACATAATTTCTGACAACTGCCATTTGGGTTGTCATAAAGCATAATGTCACAGGAAGGAAACTTTTTTCTATGAAAGTCAAGCATGGAACATTTTCTTTTTAATTAGAAATCATTTCTTTGCTAGTCACGTATAAGCAAGGGTATGGTAAAACTAAGATTGTTCTTTCAACAATGTGATGGGTCATCAAGTTTGATTCTTCCCAGAAGTCTTTTGTTCTAATAAAACTCCTTCTAACATATAAATATATGCTTATATAAATATAGACCGTGTATGGAAGGATATGCAAAAAATTAATAATGGCGATTGCCTGAGAGAACTTGGAGACAGGGATTATGGGTAGAAGAGAGGTTTACTTTTTTCCTATGTAGTGAATGCTTATACCATTGTTATGCTTTACTTAAAAATATATTAAAGGGAGAAACCCACTTCTTCCTTCTAAAATAAAGTCCATTCTCCTTGTCTTCATTAATGGAGATTCCTTCTGTACAAATTCAGCCTTTAATTTTCTCAGAATAATTATATGACCATCAGATTATTGTTCAATAATAAAATATCTCTCTTTCAACATTTTTGGAACCTCTTAATTATGGATCCTGAAAAGGACTCTAACTGGGCGGTGACTGGAAAACCTGTCCTAAATAGAAGATTTAGTTAGAAAGGTTGAAGGGGAAATCCAGCCTAGTTGAGCATTTTAGGGCTTCTAAAAAGGGCCCGTTGTGTTTTGAGGTGGAAAACAAAAAAGACAACATAAAGGAAAACTTGAAAGGCTTTTTTTTTTTGGAACCATGGTTTCCCTCCTTTCTATGCTTATTCTTTTTCTATTGGAAAGCTCTTTTTAATTGTTTTGTGTTTATTTTGGTTCACATAACTTATTTTTCATTTCTTTTTAATTAGTCAGGAGTACTTCCCAAGATAGTGTCTGTAATAGTGGGAGTTGCTTAACCTATTTACATTTGAGTCATACTTCAACACGTGATACGGTATTTCTGGAGTACACATCATTTTATGTTGCTTATGTTAAATTTACATTGTTTTGTGAAACAGATATAGAAAATGGAGAAACTCATTTGGCTGACTAAAAAAAAACATACCTTGATTAGCACTTGGGTGCACAGTTTAACAAATATGAAATATGAATGAAATATTGAAGAATAAACTCTGAGAGTCTGTGGAAAGGCATTGCCTTAAGTAAAGCAATAATTCACATTTGGATTTCCTTAATAGCTTCTGCTGAAAACATCTGACATTTTTAACTCAATATATAAACTATCTACAGAAACATACACTTTGATCAGAGCAAGATGTGTGTGTGTGCGTAGCGTGTATGTATTTGTGTGTGTTATATGTGTATGTGTGTAGTTTGTATCTATGTGTGTGGTATGTATATATGTGCATATGTATAGTGTGTATATATGTGTTTAATATATATATACATATGTGTGTGTGTGTGTGTGTGTGTGTGTGTGTATACACTTACTGTGCTGACTGTAACATTTTGGCCTTCTATCACCCCTCACTGTCCAAGGCTGTGGATATACATAGAGATTAGAAAACGCCAGAAACATTTTTTTAAATGCAGTACAACCATTTCTGTAAAGTATATATTCTGTTCTTCAAAAGTTTTTTTTAGTGCAAACTTTCTAGCTAGAATCACAAAACAGTTTTCTCAGAAGGCAAGTAAGCCAAATTGAATATTTCTATCTACTGAGAAATATAGAGTGTCTCATAGACTTAGTGAATTAGTAAGCACTCTGACATTAAATCTGTCTCCCCCAACCACCCAGTTACCAATTATCCCTCCCCAACTTTTAGGCCCTATGGAACAGACATTCCTTTTACACACCATGCTGTCTTTATCTTGGTGGGCCTTCTATTGTTGTGTTCATATCATTTCACTTGTCTACGTACATGTGGTTGTGAAATTAAAAGACCAATTTTGTGCCTATTGGTTAGCAAAAGCAGCCTATTCCTTCTTATTTCCACCAGTAAGGTCATATTTCCTCAGCTAGATAGAAAGTTTTCAGGTCTATCTTGTTGAAGGTGTCTGCTCAGCCACATACTCAGCTATAGTATGACATCTCAATAAGATGCTTTCAAAACTGTACTTGAGATACTACCCAATCTATTCATGGTAGGGTAGAGCTAACAGATAATATAAATACTTTCTCCCAAGTCCCATAGGTTCAGTTTCCCTAGAATGAAAAATGAATTTTCTGAACATCACTTTATTTTCTTTTTGCCAAACTTCAGAGTTCTAACTGCAGAAACCTATGCTGGCAACAAAAATTGATTTTACTTTTCCCTTCTTCCTCTCCTTCCAGAGCCCATCCTGGATATGCCTGTTCCCTTGCCATGATAACTATGCTAGGAGAAGAATGAACATCTAAGTACCATACCTGTAGCAGACAACAAGTTAGCTAGATCCTCGTTGGTTCCATCACCAGCTAGTGATGAGAAAGTTGCCAGTAAGAAACACTAGGCTACAAACACCAACTTCCCTTAACTTTAATCTACACTGTCAAATTTGGGCCAGACATACCTCTTCAGTCTTCTCTGTTTATAGGAAACTAGTTAATATTTCCCAGATAAGTGCTTTGTGTTTCTGTGGTCTGTAAGGCAAATAAAGAGCCTACTGTGAAATAACCATTAGACTTGTCAAGTTTGCTTTACTTTGTTATCCATTTATGCAAGTGCTAAACCGATGACTCCATTCTCAAACATTGATAGAATTCACTACTTAAATATTATTTTCAGACCACACTCTTTCCTTGCCCACAGGGGATATGGCATTGGAACACGGCTGGTGGAAGATTTTTTGGCTCGATCTTGTGTAAGAAGATGCCACAGTTACTCAGAAATTACAGACATAATTGCCCAGGTAAATGCATTTTTTGCCCTTTCAATATGTTTTGAGAAGCTTTGATTTGTCCTCAGTTCTGTGGTTTTCTTCCCTGATTAGATAGGTTCTATCTGTATTCATCACTAGGTGCTAAGAGATTCTGATCGAAAAGAATTTTATTTTGGCACAGGGATAAAGCTATTGTGAACAGAGATAAATCCTTTTAGGCATTTAAGCATCTATAGATTTTTCTGAACACGTGGTGTGTGTGGAGTGTATGTCCCACACTGGGAAAAATGTTTTGAGAGGTAAACAGAAAGGGAATGTAATAAGGCAACCTCATAATATGCATGCCCCAAATCAATTCCTTTGTATAATCATTTTAGTGCATGGAGGAAGTGGTCTTTGGCTGTCTTATAGAATATTGTTGCAGCCATTTTATTTCCAAAGAATGTTTTCCCAAGAGAAAAATAAAATTTCTAAGAACCTTTGCAGACCTGATACATGAGAGACAACTTGGAATCACCCAAGACTAGCTCAAATCTCTTAGATATAAGACGATATGGGAAATGCATCCTTAGCCAGAATCCCTTTAATCTGGAAGCCTATGGCTATTAACCTAGGGTTGTTCATTTGTGGGATACATGGAAAGAATACATGGGTATCAGATATTTGTAAGGTTCACCTCTGGATTCTCACAACAGACCTGTGAATTCAGCCTCGTTCTTTTCTCTCCCAATCCTTAATATTATTGTACATTGTCATACTGACTCTTCATGTGAGTGGCAATAATAGTTTTACATAGTGCTTTGTAATTCTAAATGCAGTTTTACGTATTTTTTTTGTCTTTCACACTTACGTTATCCCTATGAAGTAAGCAGAGTGGGAGTTATTCCCATTTTCCAGATAAGAAAACGGAGTTCCAGAAAGAATATGACAAAAATTGAAGATTAGTATATATTTTAAAAATGTAGGCATTCAAAAAACACAATCCAAATAAAAGATTTTTCCCACTTCTTGTTATAATTACTCTCATTATTTCATGGCTAGTGATCATGTGGTTGAAACTGAAACCCAGGTCTTCCAGTCTCAGTGTGGTGAGTTTATCACACAACTAAACAGTTTAAAAAATTCCCTTTCCATGTTTGCAGAATATAACTAAAGTGATAAAGCAGTAGTTAGAAAAATAAAATAACTTTTCACTAGGGCAAATGTATGGGCAATACTACAAAAATACTAGATGTTTTAATGGAAAATATTTGCACTATATAAATGTAGATGGCTGTGTTCTATTTCTGTAAGAATGCCATTGGAATTTTGATGAGGATTGCATTGCAAGAACAGATCACTTTGGATAGTATGGACATTTTAACAATATTAAATCTTCCAATCTATGAACATGGGCTGTCATTCCATTTGTTTGTGTTTTGTTTGATTTCTTTCATCAATGCAAGTCTTTCACCTCCTTCAGTTCATTCCTGGGTATTTTATCCTTTTTTGCTGCAATTGTAAATGGGATTGTTTTCTTAATTTCTTTTCTGGGTAGTTCATTGTCAGTATACAGAAACTAACTTTATGTTGGTTTTGTATCCTGCAACTTTGCTGAAATCATTTCTTAATTCTAACAGCTTTTTTGG